>NC_091136.1:54745916-55045916 GCF_041381155.1 Argopecten irradians
GTTGATATAAACTTTATTTTCGTTTTCTTTTGAGAGACATACAGCATAATACAATTCTCATGGTTTGGATTCCGGTAAACAAGTTTTACATAATTATATACATTATCTTCTCCAGAAATAGAACAGGCATTAGTTTATGGTCGGAGGCATGTTGATAGAGTGGTAAGTATTTGACAGTATATTTCACATAATTCGAAAAACAATAAATAACTGGATGTATTTAATTATTCGGGAATGGGGCGAGAAGGGTGTGGGTGGTTATGGGGTGGGGGTGGGTGTGGGGAGAGGAGAGATTGTTGCCCAAACTTGAGCGAAGTGATATTAAATCATAATAAACTTAAAGAGTGCAAAAGTTATGGAATGCGATCTGTAGCAGGACTGGCTGAAACAGGCTGGGGTTGCCCCCAAAGCTGAGGACACATAGACAATATGATAATCAGCATACATTTAAAACTACAATCGTTTACACAGTATAATGTGAATGGTTTAGTAAAATCTATCTTTATGCAGCTTATTGTTTATTACGAAACTTTGAACACATGCATGAGTAATTCGGACATTTTCACTTATATTGATCAATATCATCATCTATGTCGAACAACAAAATTATTTGAGCATGTGAATTCCTCAGGACATGTAATTTCCTTATAAGCACGTGATCTGCAATGTTAAGCAGTAAGTAGCGAGACATTGATAATGAAGGAAACTTGTCCTATTGGTTATCATCTGCCCGACACCAGCATGGACAATGAAGGACTGATTATTACAAGATTTCTGCGGAAACAGTGAAGAAAACATAGATAGTGTCTTTGCACCTCCAATACCATACACTCTAGACATGATGGAATTGTAGCCAATACACACAATATTAGAAAGAGAGGAATTTTAATATTGGATTCGTTTAGATGTCCTTTTAGTCTAGATATAGAAGGGTCTCGTTTTATCAATTCGGGTAGGGAGTTCCAAAGGCTGATTACGGAAGGCAAAAAAGATTTCTGATATAAACTGGAGCGACAGGCAATAGGACGGAAGTTATTACAAACACGAGTATTGTGGTCATGTATTCTACTGTTTCGCGGAGGAAGTATATCATGAAGGAATTGAGGGACCAGTCCATGGACCATTTTGTGAAACTGGATTATTTTTATGTTGTTCGCGTCTTCGCTGGAGGGGAAGCCAGCCAGTTTCGGTATAAAGTTTTACTCTACTTGTCAGCTTAGTGGCACCAGTAACAATACGTGCTGCTTCCAACTGTATGTCTTCCAAAAGGTCGGATTGAGCCTTTGTAAGACAATCCCAGACAATATCACTATATTCGAGAATAGGTCTTATTAGGGTAAAATATAATGTTTGTAGACAAAAACGGTCTAATGTAAATTTAAATGACCGCAAGATATTTATTTTAGGTGACGTTTTAGTTATTAAATAGTTGATATGGTCTTTCCAATCCCCATTACTCGATAGAAATACACCTAGGTGCTTATGTGTTTTGACTTCAGTAATGATAGTGTTATTCATAGTCAAGGGGGGATGAATGGGATTCGGAATTTTTCTACTTATTAGTAAAGTTTCAGTTTTTACCGGGATTGAAGTTGACCAACCACTTCTGTGACCACTCGTGGATCTTATTTAGATCAGTGTTCAAAATTTCTGCGCTTATCCTGGGAGAATCAATAATAACATACAAAGAAGTATCATCAGCAAAAAGCTTGATAATAGAGTTGATATTTTTTACAATGTCATTAATGAAGATTAAGAATAAAAGTGGGCCAAGTATAGAACCTTGTGGAACACCTGCCTTGACTTCTGACCAATCAGATTTTTTTACCATTAATTACAACTCTTTGCTTTCGGTTACGCAGATAATCCTCAAACCATAAAAGCAGAGAACCCCGGATTCCAAAACTAGATAGTTTACAAAGAAGACCCTTGTGCCAAACACGATCAAAGGCCTTGCTAATGTCGCAAAAGACCAATCGTATTTCTTTACCTTTATCTAAAGAAGAGTATATGTCATAAATGATTGAAAGAAGCTGGTAGGTCGGTGAGTCGCCGTGTTTAAACCCTGACTGATAGGGTGACAGAAGGGAATGGGTAAATAAGAAATTATATACGTGTTTGAAAACACACCTTTCCATCAATTTACCTACAATGGACAACAAAGAAATTGGTCTATAATTAGTCAAAATAGACTTGCTATCTTTTTTATGTACTGGAGTAACATTCGCAGCTTTCCAGTCACAAGGAAATACACTTGAATTAAGAGATTTATTAAATAGAGAACTTAATGGGATACATAAAACATCTACTGCTTCTTTAAGTAAGCGAGGATTCACAAGGTCTGGACCAATAGCTTTGGAACAGTCAAGAGATAGTATAGCGTCTTTAACGTCAGCAGCTGTGTTATATTTATAGTGGACAAAATAGCGTTAGTTTCGTTATTAATAGTTGGGAGGTTAGCATTAGTTTCATCAATCTGTGATTGGGAACAGAAAAAGTCATTAAACAAATTAGCTTTCAGAAAGTCATCTGTGACTACAGTGTCATTAATGGTCAGTGGAGGTATACAGAATTTGCCAGAGTTTGGTAATAAAAGATTAACAGTTTTCCACCAATCTTTTGCACTAAGATTCGAGGGTCTTTTTATTTTTCCACATAAGTTATCAATATACTGAATTTTAGCCTTCTTTATAGTATTTACACATTTATTTCGAATCTGGCGGAATGCTAACCAATGAGTGTTGTTCATGGTACGTTTAGCTCTCTTATGAGTGCGTTTCCGTTTGCGAATAAGTCTACGTATATCATTAGACATCCAGGGAGGGTCGTCAGATCTGACTGTTACAGTTTTATTAGGAATACAAGATTTAGCAATGGCTAGTAAAGTACCTATGAAATGTTCTACCGAGAAATTAATGTCATCGACATCAATAAAATTTTCCCAATATTAACTGCACTCAGTTTCTCCCTAAATAATGGATAGTTACCATGGTCAAAAAGCCATATGTTACGTTTAAATGTGTGCTGCTCTGGCTTAACAATATTAAAGGAACAATACGTTGGGCAATGGTATCTTAACGGCTGGTCGAGAAAACTTTCGCCAACAGTACATTTACTTATTATATTAGCGTCATTAGTACAAACTATATCAAGTAGAGATGTAGAAGCCTCCGTATAGAATGTTGGGTCTTCTACTAGTTGTGTTAAATTAAACGAAAAAAGTATATCACGCAAGTAAGATGATTGACGATCGACTAACAAATTAGCATTGAGGTCGCCTGTTATTACAATTTTAGATATACCAGTATTAAACGCATTTTCAATAGACTGTGAGATATGGGACCAAATGATTACAGGGGAGTTAGGAGGTCTATAGAATGTACCATATAGGTATTTCTCTCCATCCAAAACAAGTTCAAGCCAAACACTTTCAACAGTAGGCAGCTCCAGATCACGCCTACGTTTAGCAGATATATTTACTTTCACATAGACAGATATTCCACCACCCACTCGATCGGGCCTACAGTGGTAGAAAGGGTCTGAGTAACCGTGTAAATTTAAGTTGGAAGAGATGTCATCGTCACTTAACCAAGTTTCGGTAAATGATAATATAGAAAAAGTATTGAGCTCAGTATACAGGACATCGAGCTTATGTTTGATACTTTGAACGTTCAGATGAACAAAGGAATACCTGTCGGTGCAGAACTGGGTACTTGGATTAGAGGACAGAGACGAGCTCAATGAACTAGTAGATAAGGGACCTGGATTTAATTCAATATCACCGGATATTCTCAAGGTGATAAATGCATAATATATCGAGATAAGACTGACAGTATCTGTTATGAAATAAGCAAACCAGAAGAGGGAATATCTTCGACTACATTTTATAGAGAGATGCAACACTTATACAAGTGTAAAATATGAAGGGATAAACTAGAAATAGTAATCGTTCACGAGAGAGATAAATTTTGCCGTCTGTACACAGTTGTTGAAGACACCAATCCTAGCACGGTAGAGAGATACATTAATTGGCATTATGTAATCCCGGGGTTAAAGAGAAGAAAAAATGAAGTGCCAGAATAGGTGTCTTGATTTAAAGATGAAGTCAGATACATGTTGAGCAACAAGGGGTGGGGTTGGGGTAAGGGGAGAAGGAACTATAAAAACATTCAGTAAATCTAAAGGAAGGGGGGAGGGGGGAGGATAGAAAAAAATGTAAGATTGGAAGAAAGGGGTGGGGGAAAGATGATTCCTAGCAGAGGAGGAAACAGAGAAAGCAAGAATAGAAAACATTTGGAGTTTAATAAGAATGAAAGAGGGATCCGGAGGACAGAAAGTGCACGATAACATACTTAGTATATGGAGGAGGGGAACGCTCAGGGTATAGTAATATAATGCTTGGTAACTAGAAATAAGAGGGGTAAAATAACTTTTTGTAGTGTAGGGGCAACGAGGAATATATATACATTGTATATATGTAATATATATACATATACATACATACATACATACATACATACATACATACATACAATACATACATACATACATACATACATACAATACATACATACATACATACATACATACATGACGTAGATATAATGTACAACATACATATTCAATTGACCTTGATGAAAACAAAAATCACTGGATAAAAGGCGGATTTGTGATAAATGCATTTCTTGACATAGATATAAAGTGCAACATACATACATCATTTGACGTACATATAACGTACAACATACGTACTGTATATCACTTGAATTGTTGAAGTGACGTAGATATAACGCACGACTTACATGCATTTCTTGACGTAGATATAACGTACAACATACATATCACTTGTGACTTAGATATAACGTACAACATACGTACTGTATATCACTTTGAATTGTTGAAGTGACGTATATATAACGCACGACTTACATGCATTTCTTGACGTAAATATATCGTACAACATACATACATCATTTGACGCAGATATAACGTACAACAAACCTACATCTTTTGACGCAGATATAACGTACAACATACATACATTTAACGTAGGTATAACGCACGACTTACGTGCATTTCTTGACGTAGATATAACGTACAACATACATACATTTAACGTAGGTATAACGCACGGCTTACGTGCATTTCTTGACGTAGATATAATGTACAACATACATATATCTTGTGACGTAAATATATCGTTCAACATAGGTATATCACATGTGACGTAGATATAACGTACAACATACGTATATTACTTATGACGTAGATATAACGTACACATACATATATCTTGTGACGTAAATATAACATACAACATACGTATATCACATGTGACGTAGATATAACGTACAACATACGTATATCACTTATGACGTAGATATAACGTACACATACATATATATCTTGTGACGTAAATATAACGTACAACATAGGTATATCACATGTGACGTAGATATAACGTACAACATACGTATATCACTTATGACGTAGATATAACGCACAACATACATCTCTTGTGACGTAAATATAACGTGCAACATACATATCTCTGGTGACGTAAATATAATGTACAACATACGTATATCACATGTGACGTAAATATATGTAAAACATACATCAATCGACATGGTTAATTGTGTGCATAAATATGTAACATGCCTACACCATTTAATATATATATGTATTACTTAATACAACCACTGCTCAACATACATGGTTTGGCATGACATATAATCGTAGTGTATTTGTAGCATACAGTAGATAAAGCATATCACATTGTTATTTTCCATAATTGTGAAAGGCAATTTACGAATCATTACAAAGTCATCACTGCATCGAGATAGGTAACAGTATAGATGTAGCTGTAATGTAGCGGTGTACACTAAAGTCCATGTGTACTGCAGACCAGAATGGTCTACTACCTGCTACATTATTATACATGTTCCGTGTAATCTGATAGTCAGAGGTCAAGTGTCCATGACATGGCCAAATGCAGTGAGGTCTCGTTCCGTTTTGATGGTGAACACGCGCTCATTTCGGTCTCTGATCATGACTTTTCCATTTGTGGTCCAGGTCTGAGAAGCACGACCGTTTTTGACAGTCTGTCTGGCGAAATAGGCGAGTTGGCTGCGTAGTTTTGTCAGATCTTCATTAACCGATATATGTTTATAGTTTTCATTTTTTCGAAAGTTTTTGGCGGATTTCAGCAGAAGAAACTTGGTGTCCACAGAGCGAAGACGCATGATAATTTGGCGTGGCTTAGACTGGTTTGAACCGAATTTCCCTACCCGATGAGATCGTTCGACATCTTCTGGACCCAAATTTATCCCACAAGCGGCAGTAGCCTGGAGCACGATGTCGGTGGTATTTTCACGCTCATTTTCAGGGAAACCAGAAAATCTGACTAATGGTCGACGACCATATTGCTCTAGGTCATCGATTTGGTGTCTGAGATTTTCATTATCTGTTTCAAGTGATTTGACACGAGCAGTCAAAGGAGCAATTTGGTTTTGGACGATGGCGTTTATATCATCAAGTAATAAACTCCGGACAGCTTTGGCAATACGGTCTATGTCCGAGTCGGATATACTACTATTAGGCTGAATAAACTACTGGGGAATGACCCCTTGAGACGTCAGTGCGTTCATCATCAGCTGCTGCTGGAACTGATTTGAGAAAGGGGTTTGATTAGCAAGAAACTGCTGACCATTTTCGCAAGGTGCCGGTATAGATGGGTCTGATGACATATTCGGAGCTACAGATGATCTAGAGGACGTAGGACTGATGTTACTCTCGTTAAGAAAATCAGTGGATTTGGTCCGTTTAATGTCTCTAGCCAATGATGGGGACGGGGTTGTAGTGGACGAGAGTTCAGAGCGATTCCGTTTACTGTATCTTTCAGGAGTGGATGTGTATGGCCCGTACATGTATGTAACGTAAATACTCGTGCAGTAGTTTGTTTACACCGATTATACGCATGGGTGATCACAGGTACACAAAGGCTTTGAAGTTGAAGAACCAATATGTAAGAGTTTACAGGGTATTGCAATGATATAAATGACTCATTTGCTAGCACTTATCTTTTCCCGCATGTTCTCCAAACTTATACGTCCTCCGTGATCCGTCTAATGGGATTTCTTCACATTTTTATCAGAGGTGAGCGAAAGCCGTCCATACTCAATCAGGGGAGGTCACTCTTTTTTTTTATGTGATAATTTGCTAGTTTAACATTCAGTCCCCTGTGCCACACACGATCGAATGCTTTGGAAATATCACAGAAAACTAAACATGTTGAGTGCATTTTTTCAATATTTTCACATAGGGAATGGTAGATTTCAATAAGTTGGTGAGATGATGAATGTCCAGGTTGAAAACCTGACTGATATTTGTATATGAGTGAAGTATGAAGTAAGTACCAATTGTTTAGATATTTGACTACAAATCTTTCAAAAACTGTTCTTATTGTACTTAAAAAGAGATATAGGTCTATAGTTAGTAGAATTATGCTTATCTCACTTTTAAAAGGATGGCATGACTAAAGCTAATTTCCACTGTTTTGGTAAGATACCAGTATCCAAGGAAAATCTGAATATTGGAAATAATGGTAATGAAATTACAATTGCCCCCCCCCCCCCTATTCCCCAGGGGGACAAACATGTCTTTTTTCTAATTTTTCTGCTTTGATTCCATTTACAATTAGCCTCCAAAGTCACTCCTAAGTGCTTATGGTTATCTACAAAATCTACACTTACAATATTGAATTTGATATCGATTAGGTGAAAATAATGTTCCGTATTAGAAATAAGTAAAGCCTCCGTCTTTTGGGGGTTAAAAGTTACCAACCATTTATTTGCCCAATTTTGAATTTTCATAAGGTCGTCGTTAATGTTAGTTTTTATTTCCAAAATTTATTCCCCAGAGCATAGCAAGGAAGTATCATCAGCAAATAATTTAGACAGACTTTCGAGGTTGTCAGAAATATCATCAATATACAATATAAAAAGGAACGGACCAAATACTGAACCTTGGGGGACACCAGAATTTGTAGATTTGACGGAAGATTTACTATCTCCTACAAAAACATGTTGTTTCCGATTACTGATGTAATTTTTCAACCAATTTAGCAATTTTCCGCCTATACCATAATTTGCTAGCTTAACATTCAGTCCCTATTTCTATTAATTTCTTTGTGATCGCTACACTGTCGGTCTATCAATGACATTGGTGAGGTGAAATGTATGGACAATATATCGTAGATTTTGTGTGAATTTCCGACAGTTAAAAGGTCAACATTTATATCGCCAACTATACAGATGTGAGACCACTGATGTGTGGAGTTTCTTGGAAGGCAGTGTCTATAGAAAGTTGTAATTGGTCCCAAAAAGTATTTGAACGCGTTTCGCGGGGCATAATAAAGAATGAATTCTTTTTCATTAGCAAAAATGTTTAAAAAATCAAAAATACGTTCAAATGGTGGATACAAGGAGTCCCTTTGACACAAACCCAGAATATTGTTAGAAATTATCATTTTAGGTCCTTTCTTCCTTTTTAAAAAAGGCGAAATAGATAGAAATTGCACATCAAGGAGAAATATACCTAGACCTTTATTAACACTGCAACATTTGAAAGAACCGCACATGTAAAGTGAAATAGTCTGACAAAGAAAACCAGTCTAAAAGCACTCATTGGCCTTCCAAAAGTCCTTGTATAGTATATCAAAATAACAGTAAACATCTGTTAAGTGTTGACCATTGAATTTATGGAAAAGCACTGTATATATATGTATACTGTTAGTAAAAAAAATTTGTGCCAGGTCCCTGTGACACAGACATAGGACGGTTTAGGATTCCTATAATGTAAATTAATTTCTTCGTGTGCAGATCAATTTTGATGGAAATTTTATTTTTCTATTTCTTAAGAAATTATACTGGATATATTATTAGCACTAATATTACAGACTTTAGTTTTCCTTTGCCAGACTATTTACTTTAAAATTGAATTGGCAATTTTGTTTCGAAGTTAAAATAAATGTTGATTTTCATAACGCGGGTCGTCTTATGTTTCCCGCCGTCGTCCTAATTAGTGCGCGAGTTTACTCTCTCACTGCATCAGAGAGTAAAACAGGGAGATGAACTGTTAACACAGATTACACACGACATTCGTTTATAAGGATCAAGATTACACTGGATACTTATAAACAAATATCTTTAAGATCTAAATTAAGTTTGGCCAAATAAGTTACTCCGACAGTGTAGACAAGATATGTATGTTCTGCTTCGTACCTTATCCAAATATAAATTATGTCATTTCTAAATATTTTAATCGAAATAAGAACACAAGACTGACATTCTTTTGAACGCTGTATTAGGCTGATGGATTGGTATTAATGGACGAGTATAATGTACATGTCTGAGTCCCAAGTCTTTTTATGAAACCAAGCGAGCCACCCAACCTGAAAATCCTGCAGTGCAGGTTAGCAGGAGGTGCACCAGCACTCAATGCTTAAGATTTCAAATGCTGGATTTAAGAAGGCCGCGAAAACAAAAATATGACCAAATAAGATAGTCCTTATATTTAACATGACCGAATAAGATAGTTTTTATTAAATATTAACAAATAAGATAGTCTTTATTAAACAGTCTTAAAACGAATAAACACCCAGTGGACATCCAAGAAACATCTGTAGACACTGTATAAACACTGTAACCTCCAAAATAGGACATCTCCGTAAAGTTAGGTCCAATGTATGCTGGTCCTCTAGGATCCTACACCAAGTCTAGAACATTGCAACTTATATACACAGAAATCATTCCAAATTCTACAACAGAGAAAACACCATTAGTTCCTGCACAAATATAGACAATGCCTGCATGCTGTCTAATCACTTTGATATTTAAATCTCTGATATTTGTCAATAAAATTCTTTGAAATTGAACTAGAACATTTGCAACTTAAAACAAACATTCTGATGATTAAATTATAATGACTGTATATATAGAAGTAGATATCACACCATACATCTGGAATTTATAGAAATCCAGAAATTTGCCATTTGTCCGAATGTCAATCAACAAGCCATATTTCTCACAGACTTCAGACCACTGACATTCTAATCCGACCATGATCTGATAATTAGGTATATTGTATTGAAATATTTTAAAGCTTTTAAGGATGCTCTGGTGAATTTTTTTTTTTTTTTTTAAGACTTAACTGTTTTTCTAGTATAGATTTTTGGAAAAAGGAGTTCATATCAAAGTTGACAATGGAATAAAAAGAATATGATAGTCAGATTGTGTGCTTGGTTTTGAGCTTTTACATAGTATGAATCAGATACTTATTTGATGCGAATTGTGGCGGTGGCATTAAAGGTCATTCTATACTGAATTATTATTATGAAAGACTAAGCATGTTAAATTTTTGCAGAACTTATACAATCCGAAAACAGGAAAAGAATATAGAATTTGAACTTGTATATATATTGCTCCTATACCTGTTAAATTTTGAAGATGAAAATATTTTTTGTTTTTTGGGGTATTTTTTTTTTACAATTTTCACAGATTCAGCGCTTCACAGAAAAAAGTGCAGTTCAAAAGAAAACAAGTTGTTGTTTCTAAAACAATCATGAAAATAGAGGGTCAGTGTGCTTGATTTTTTATGACTATAAAAAAGTTGTTATTTTTTTCAGCTACTTTTGTTAAAAATTATAATTATTTTTAGCTTCATTAAAATGTTAAAATGAAAACCTGATAGTTTTGAAACAAAATAATAAGCTTTATAGATTGTGGGACAGTACTTCGACAAAATATTTTCTAATTTAGAACGTTTAGAATTTGTATAATAATATTGTGGAGACAGTACCAATTGTACAAAATAGTTAAATTATCAAGAGACACAGTGAATATGTACTACTGAAATTCCTATTTCAGATACTGTTCTAGTACTGTATGGAACCTGCCTCAAAATGATCACTCATTGCACATTAAACTACCATGATACGGTCTCGCTCTAAAGAAAATTGAAAACAAATAAAGTTGATTCCTTAAGATGGCAGGTTCATTTTTTAACTTCATGATAAGGGAGACAACTTATGGTTTGTTTTGTGTAGACGCTTGATTATTGACAGATGCCTCAATGCAAGCTCTGCAAACTCTTAAACGACACATGTAATTATGCTGAACAGGGTGCATCTTTTGAAATTATTCATAAATTAAATGTACTTATTTCAAAATAACAGTTATAACCTCCATAATCTAAGTTTGTAATTTTTTGTTCACTATATTGATTAAATGTTGTTATAAATTTAGGATTGAAAATATTGACATCTAGGTGATATTTAGAAGGAAGATAACTGCTTAATTGAAAATCGTTATCAATGACATAATGTTATAATTCTTGCTACATCTTGGTCTTCTGTCAAAATTCCCATCATGTTGATAATTCAATGATTATTGTATTACCATGATTTTCCTGTTCTGGTCTACAAGACAGATGGTCATAATAGCTCAAACCAGTATTTGTAGAAGAATAAAATTTGAAATTAACACTTATTTCCAATCAAATTTTTCAATTTATTTTTTTGTTTTCAATTAACTTACTTTATTTCATTAAACTAACAAATTAATCACTAAACAATAATATATACAATTTTGAAATTTATGTTTATATTATTAACTATAGAATATAGGAAAGAAGTCCTTTGTAGTGAGAATGTGAATTAGTAGTTTTAATGATAGGGTCAGTTCGTACGCGCCTCCCATGTCGGTCCAGTCTAGTCGTTTGTGTCCTGTCAGTTGGGAGGTTTTTCGTCAATGTCTTGTAGAGTTAGTATAAGGATTAAAGAACTGTACTTTTCTATATTCTATAAAACAAAATTTGGAAAACAAGTTACAGGTACTCAAAAAACAAGACATGATATCAGATAGTTTGTTTACTACAATGGCTATCTGCAGGAAATTTGGAAGATTATTCATTATAAGAATGATTTTCAAAAATATACTGGTTAATGCAAGAGCTAAAAATGATCCTACTGGCTCTTATAGACTAAACCATCACATTAACAAACGTGTCTTTATTGTTATAATCTAAAATTCTTCATTATTTGGAAAATATTACTACATGTAATTGTATAATTGGAAAATAAAAGCAGAGAAAAGAATTTAGAATTTTATCTTCTGCAATAATAATATGATTATATTATAAAACTTAACATTATTTTAAAATTATGGAGGTTTCTGTTTTGATGAAAAAATAGGTTTTCTTCTTTTGAATGAATAAATGTGCTACAATGCTTCTTCCGAGCCTCCTTTGACACAAACCCTTTTTTTACCCCTGGCCAAGACACCATAGTCTATAAAGTGGTAAAGAGAGTGGGAGGACTGGTTTGACGTTGTCAGTATAATGTAAAAGGTTGGGTGTGCTTGTTTGGTATCTTTAGTGAGATGCTCCAGTGAGATAGCACTATAAAAAGTTACTAAATGGCACAACGCTTAACATACTGCAGCCTCCGAAAATTTGGTCTGTGTAATAAATATTTACAACATGTTCTCTGTCTACAATAACTAATCTATTAAATTGTAGTTGTATATTATTAACAAAGTTATTTATTCACCAATTACTTGAATATTCATTTGTCAATATCTCTATAATCTGACTAAATGTAACATAAAACAGATGTACTTACTACTACATGTTTAATAACAAAATTGTTTTGCAAAATGTTTTTCTCATAATTTTAATATAGCATATTATGCCTTTATTTACATACACATTATTATAATGTGATGTTGTAATATTCAGTTTGGAGGAAATAAAGACTATTATTACCTGAATGGAGCTCTGTTCATCACTAATGGCCACAATCAAGGAACGTCTGCCATTGGTTGTCACTATCCTGCTTATTACGATGAAAAAAATATAGTATAATAAATAAAACAAATTAATTAAAAAATAAAATTATTTTAATCATTATCATAACAATATCATAAAAAAGCTCGCCTCTGGACGCTTGTTAATTTTAATTCAGGTTCCAGTTATACAATTACAATTCAAAATCATTGTGGATATTTTTCTTATAAAAAGACATTTTACAACATCTCTTCTGTCGTCCTGGATTTAGATGTCACTGGTTGGGATTGGGAATGGGGGTAGGGATGTTGGAAGGGCAAATGAAAAATATTTAAAATTATTTAACATGATACTTTATTTGGTGAGGATAACCTATATCGATCGTATTTTCCCAATAGAACTTTACAATTCATATACAACAAATGGTCCCTATCGAGGAATGATTGCCATCGGTTGTTGCTATCCTGATGATGTCACGGACTCATTATCCTGATGGTTGTCACTAATCTGATGGAGATATCCTTTTGAGATACTTACCATTTTGGATTGCCAGCAAAAGTCTCCAAACTATGCTGGAGCTGCCATTGGGGAGAAGTAGTGAAAACAATCAGTATGGTGGAAAACATATATGTTGATTTAAACCAGTGAATACATTGTTTATTGTTGAAGTTTCTATCAAAATTCATAGTTACTATTAAATTCCTTGTCTTCTTTTTGAGAAATAACATGAACAATAATTACAATTATTGTTAATGGACAAAAGGACGGACGAACCTGGACCACAGATAAATAGTATAAAGCTTGTAATTATAGCAACATTCTACATAATAAGAAATAGAATCTTGTTTTAAATGACCACATTACAAGTGATGATTAGAAACAAGGAGACTTACGAAAATATATAGAATTTACCAGAAAGGATGTGTTCACCTAATCTAACTGTAATTAGCAGAAAATGATTATTCAGTTTTTACCTCAGAAGTAAAGTACACTAATTAGATATATCCTACCTGTAATTATGATCTGTTTACCAAATTCTTTTGAACTCAAATATCAGCCTCAAACATCAAGCCGCGGACAAACTGAAGAAAAAAGATGAACAGTGAATTGACAATGAAATTGATTTTTAGCAATTATCATATATTAATTACTGAAATGGTATTGATCAGTTTTTGTTTTATATTTAGTATATATTTGGTAATCTCTCTGATTAGAAAGAAACAGAGGATATTGATATTAATCAAGGGGAGACAATCCCAGACAGAAACAGATTCAACCTTAATAAAAATATAGAAATATTTAAATATTTAGTGTTGCATGGAGGGAACCTCCACAGCCCTTTTGTTTACAAATAAACAAAGGTGTTTGCATCTCAAGAAAAACATAGATAAAGTCTAAGGAAAAGTGTATTATGTAACCGTCACATCACAACGCATTATTTGTCACACCTACCTGCTGATCTCAGTACATATATAGGACAATGACAACCTGAACACTGGTTTTGATTTTTAAGAAGGTCACCTATCTGTGATTCTTTATTTTTTTTTTTATTTTTGATTATTTCCCCATGTCAGAAACGAATTTTAACCAAAAACCAAGAGAATATTGATATCAATTAAGGGGGAGACAATCTAAGACAATTCAACATGAAACGTAAAGTACGCTCTTCATGGAATTCGTCTGTGTCCAGTCGGCATTCATCTTGGCTTTGAATGCCAACTGAAACTTAAAGATCTTCAATTCTTAATTCAGATATTCATTATAATGATTCTAACAGCAATGACTTCTGTCACATTATTTTTAACTGAATAATGTATTTGATAATTGGACCACACCTTTGTGTCAAACATGTTCATTTTAACAAGTTTCATTTTCCCTCCATTTTCACCTGTGCTTTGTTCATTGACATTCCTTCGTTAATGTCATTTTCACATTTCCTAACCCATTTCTCCTCATTAGCAAGATCTGACCTACCTCATTTTGGTAACAAAGGATTCTTGTTCGTTATTTTTCCTTCCTTCGAATTTTCCGCTTCATTTGGCACTGGAAGGCAACTTTCAAGTCTGGACTTGTGGATTTTGGTCACAGGTGCCCCAATGGTAATCCAGGCGGACTTTTTGTGATGACAGTTCCATTTTCTGATTGAAGGACAAAGGTTCTACAGCAATCGCACAGTCAATTCAATGCAGTTGTCCCCAACAGCACAGCACTACCCTTTAAAGTGTCTACGTTAACTATAAGTCGGAAAGGTTGCCGATAATTACGGGGACAAATTACCTATTTTCTGTCTTTCCGTCTAGAAAAGTAATCCCGCCCTATACCAGAACACTCTAGTATTGTACGTTTATCCTTTTGGAGCGAGCGCCGCTGTTAGAGACAAAAACGATGAAATTGATTACGATTGTCATAGAACCATTTTTCAATCAAATCCTGATGGTTGTCACTATCCTGATGGATCAAAAGGCCCAGATGCTGGATCTGTTATTTGGGTCAAAATAGTGATATCATTAGTATGGTTGTAAACATATGATTTAATAAATAAGACCAGTCAATGCATTGTTGTCTATTTTTATAGTTAATATTCTATTAAAAATGTGAAGTTTTTGTTTTATTTTTCTTCTTAAATACTTCATTTTAACCTATCTTTCCTTTTCCAAATGTTCTAGACCTAAATGCCAACTTAAATATTTGATGTATTTGATGTATCTTGTAAAAGGAATTCGATTTTACCACTTCTCTTCCAACCATCATAGTGTGGAGTGGAATGGATTTGGTTGGGATTGAAGAGGGTAAGGGAGGGGGACAATTAGACACGGCAATATCACTGCAGTTTAGTTTCACAATTCAAATATAACTTTTCCTTTGAGTTTTAATAGTAAATTTACCTGAATGGAGCTCTGTTCGTCATTAATGGTCACTCTCAAGGAACGTCTGCCATCATTTGTCTCCTGGTCGTTGTCATAATCCTGGAGCTGCCATTGGGGAGAAATAGTGAAAACAATCAGTATGGTGGAAAACATATATGCTGATCTAAACCGGAGATTACATTGTTTATTGTAATAGTTCCTATCAAATTTGCAGTTACTATTAAATTCCTTGTCTTCTTTTTGAGATTAAGTAACATTAACAATAATTAATGGACAAAAGGACTGACAAACACTTGACCACAGATGAAAAGCGAATATAACAGCGACTATCTGATGACAGTTTGCAAAACATGCACATTTGCAATAGAACTGAAATTAATTATACAATTTTGGTAATGATAGTTTTATAGGGAATATACCTTAATTAAGCTCTGCTAATTACTAATGGTCGCTATCATGGAACGTCGGCTATCGGGTGTCACTGTCACTTTCTTCATGGTATCGCTATCCTGAAAATATGAAAATATTTGAAACAATTATTACATGCTGATTTTTTTATTTACATTTTTATTTACATTTTATTTACATTTTTATTTACATTTTATTTACATTTTTTTTCATTTTTTTTTGTTTTTGTTTTTGTTTTGTTTTTTTTTTGGTTTTTTTTTCTTTTTTTTTTTTTTTTTTGTTTTTTTTTTTTTCTTTTTTTCATAAAATTTTTTAATACCCCAGAACATTTGAAGACTGCCAAGGTTGGGGCCTTGGGGTCAGCCTTTTTAAATATAAACAGATGTCCCCTCGCAGGGGGGCTTTCATTCATCACACATTGACATTTAGACTTCTCTCTTTCTGTCTTCTTTCTCTTCTTCTTTCTTTCTTCTTTCTTTCTCTCTTTCTTTCTTTTCTTTCATTCTTCTTTCTTCTTTCTTTCTTTCTTTCTTTCTTTCTTTCTCTCTTTCTTTCTCTTTTCTTTCTATAAACAGATGTCCCCTCGCAGGGGGGTTTTTAAGAGACATTCTCTCTTTCTGTCTTTCTTTCTCTTTCTTCTTTCTCTCTTTCTTACTTCCTCTTTCTCTCTTTCTTTCTTTCTTTCTTTCTCTTTCTTTGCTTGTTCTTTCTTTCTCTTTCTTTCTATAAACAGATGTCCCCTCACAGGGGGGGGCTTTTCATTCAACACACATTGACATTAGAGACTTTCTTTCTTTCTTTCTTTCTTTCTCTTCTTTCTTTCCTCTTTCTCTCTTTCTTTCTTCCTCTTTCTATCTTTTCTTTCTTTCTTTCTTTCTCTTACTGTTTTCTTTCTTGTTTCTTTCTTCTTTCTTTCTCTTTCTTTCTATTTCTTTCTTTCTTTCTATCTTTCTTTCTATCTTTTCATTTTCTTTCTTGTTTCTTTCTTCTTTCTTTCACTTTCTCTCTTTCTTACTTTCTTTCTTTCTTTCATCATGTATTTAAATACATGCTGCACTTTTATACTTCCTTTCACTCCTTTTTTACATACAATTTAATTCTACAACTTCCGTCTCTTCCTGTCGTCCTGGATTTAGATGGCATGTGGTGGAATTGGGAGGCTGAGCGAGGCGGGGCGGGACGGGTAATTATTTAAGGATATCACATTTCCTTAAATGGGGCGGAGCAGGTGGGGCGGGGAATGCGGGGAATTATCTAAGGATATCACATTTCCTTAAATGGGGCGGGGGCAGGGTGGGGCGGGGAATGCCGGTAATTATCTAAGGATATCAAATTTCCTTAAATGGGGCGGGCAGGATGGGGCGGGGAATGCGGGGAATTATCTAAGGATATCACATTTCCTTAAATGGGGCGGGGCAGGGTGGGGCGGGGAATGCCGGTAATTATCTAAGGATATCACATTTCCTTAAATGGGGCGGGGCAGGGTGGGGCGGGGAATGCCGGTAATTATCTAAGGATATCAAATTTCCTTAACTGGGGTGGGGCAGGGCGGGGCGGATAATTATTTTAAGGAAATCACATTTCCTTAAATGGGGCGGGTCGGGCGGGCGGGGCGAGGCGCGGGGTGGGGTATATAAATTATTTAAGGATATCACTCAAATACCTTTAAGTGGGGTGGGGCGGGGGTGGGGCGAGGCACGGGGGTTGGAAGGGGGCAAATGAAACATTCATTGTATTTTAAATGACCACACCATTTTAGTAGCAAACATTTGAACTTCATCTCAAGTTCTATCAATACAATTAAGCTAAAATATGTCTGAAATAATCCTGACATGGTCCCAACCAAGTGTACTTAAAAACCACATTTTGAATTTCAAGGATGGCGCAAAAGTCACCATTTTGAAAAACTTTTGATTTATATCTTTCCCATGTTACTGGTGCCGAGATTGGCCGATGTGAAAGGGAAATGAAACAGACAATAGCAGAATACTCAGCTCAGATAGAAGCTCTAAGGAACCAGGTCAGTTAGGAGAAAACATCTCAAATTTGCAAATTAATAAAAATTGTTTCAATGCAAGGGAGCATAACTATTACTTTTCTGTTTTAAACATCAAACAAGACTTGTTGAATGAAAATAATTAAACTAAATGTTAATGAATTTTGTTTTAGCTATCTGCAGAGCGTGGTGAGAGACAGAAGTTGACACATCTAGTGAAGACGGGCAGTCTTCCTGATGATGCAAAGGTTGGGCTGTCAACGGGAGCCATCATGGACATAGGCAACAATGGAATACTACCTGATATCAGTTCTATTGGAGCTAAACCTGCCGGTCCTCCCCCACCTCCCCCTCCTGGACCCCCACCACCACCGCCACCCTCTGCTCCAGGTCAGTGTTGGCCGTCAAACTATTACTATTTAGTCTATCAGAGCTTTAGATGTACAGTACAATCAATTTTAATTCAATATCATATATATATTCCAACAAACATGGTTTCAAGATAACACCAAACAACTATGCAACGTCAAATGGTCATTTCTGCATTAAAAGGATCCTGAAATTGAACATAGGGTTTATTTTACAGGTGCTCCACCACCACCTCCCCCAGGTGGAGGAATGTTCAGCAAGTCATCGGGACCAAAACCTAAAAACCCAATGAAATCATTTAACTGGACCAAGATACCTGATGTGAGTGTTAGCATGTACTAGTGATGGCACACCTTGTTCTGTTGAAACTTTAGACTCTATATTGCTTTCTTCACATGGTAAACTATATCTGAAACTTGTAATTCATGTTTCATACTATGTTAAAGATTCACAATCTTATTTGATTTTACCAAAGCTTCTATACTCCATAGTAAATTGTTGAAATCTAGAACTTAATAGATACATGCATTCTTAATGCTTTGCAGATCATACAGGTAAATTATAATATCAGTAAAATGTATGTAACAGGGTACAGGATTTACAATAAATGTAATACCTGCTTCTGCCAGGGATCAAACTCGGGACCTCTGGATTACTAGTCTGACGCTCAATCAATCGAGCTAAAGAGAAGTTCTCTCTAGCTGAGAGATATATTGTGGCTAGTATTGACCAGGGTACATGTAAATAACTATTTGCTATGTATTGGTGAATAGAAAATGTCTCTTTTCTAGCTCTTAATTTATACATCTCATACATGTTTTGTTTTTCATGAAAACACATACAGTTTAACTTGTCTATACCGGACCCTGTACAAACCGGAAACTTGTCCATACTGATTAAATTGTGTGGTCCCGGCATATTTATCAACAAATTATAGTTCCTAAAACCTGTATAATCCGGAACCTGTCTATTCTGAAAAGCGGACTGATCTTGATAATTTTACTCTACTATGCAAAATTAACTTAAGTAAACCGGCGACGATGTTTTCACAACAGGGAACTATCAAAACAAGCACTACCATTCAAGCCTTTGATTCAAAGCTACCGTCCGATCACGAGACACCTACAGGAGTTTTACCTATACTGAGACAGTGACAGGTTTTCACTTGTAGATGTTTTGTGAATATGTTTCACATATTCATACCCTGCCTCCATTCCATTCCGGGCAAGGTCTGTGAAGTTATAATTCTGTTGTAGTAAAATATTGTAGGTCATTCCTTATAGGTAAACTTGCCATATTTGGAGTGCAAGATTTTCTATTGAAAAGTGTCATGGCAGCCAAGTGAGCCATTGAAATGTGTTTACATAAATAGGCATGGAGGTGGGTAAATAAATGATCAGTTTATATTGGACATGTTTCGATATTGCTGAATTAATAATCGCAAATTTACTTGACATCACCACTGGATGTTTAGCAATACAATAGTTGATAGGTAAGAGTCATAGAGCTCTCTGACATCTGCTGTACATCGGTCAGAACAACATGTATGTCATTGCAGCTTACTATGAAAAGGTTATGTTCTCTACAAACCGGACACCTCTATAAACTGAACAAATGGACCGGTCCCGTTAACATCCGGTTTAGACAAGTTATACTGTATTATTCAATTTGTTGATTTGCAGATGAAACTAACTGGAACTGTGTGGTCTAATCTGGATACTAAAAAAGTAAGTATTTCATTGTTCACTCCATAGACGTAAGAGGAAGGCTGAGTCAGATATTGTTCCTCTTAGATTCAGTTAACTTTGAAATATTCAATATCAAGTAAAAACCTACCTCACTCCTTTTAGTACATTTTAAGAGTTTCATTTATTTAAAAAAAAATCATGGTCATATTTATTGTTTAATGGGTCTTTATGTCTGAAGACCTGATGGACCAAATGGTATTGTAATAAAGAATTGAACTATCAACTGATTTGAGTTTTGAGATGTTTATTTATCCTGTATAATTTAATGATCCAGTTGCTATAAAACAAAAAACTAAGTATGACATTTCCATGTTGCAGACCTTTAAGATTTTGGATCTGAATGACTTTGAGCACAAGTTTTCGGCCTACCAGAAGAAACAGAATGAGGATGGTGAGGACACTAACTCGACCAAGGCCAAGGCAAAGGAGTTGTGTGTTATTGATGGACGACGAGCACAGAACTGTACAATATTGTTATCTAAACTAAAACTGACCAATGACGAAGTGATGAAGGCCATTTTGTCTGTAGATTCTCAGGAGGACCTCCCCAGGGATATGGTAGAACAGGTAGGTCTCTTTTTTTAGGTCATCTGACCCGAAGGGTCAGGATGACCTTTTGTCATCATGCACCGTCCGTCGTCCGTCCGTCCGTCCGTCAACATTTCCTTTAAATCGCTACTAGTCATAGAGTTCTGCATGGATTGTAACCAAATTTGGCCACAAACATCCTTGGGGGAGGGGGAACAGAACTTGTATAAATTTTGGCTCTGACCCCCCGGGGGCAGGAGGGGCGGGGCCCAATAGGGGAAATAGAGGTAAATCCTTTAAATCTCTACTTGTCCTAGAGCTCTACATGAATTATAACCAAATTTGGCCACAAACATCCTTGAAGGAAGGGGAACAGAACTTGTATAAATTTTGGCTCTGACCCCCCGGGGGCAGGAGGGGCGGGGCCCAATAGGGGAAATAGAGGTAAATCCTATAAATCGCTACTTGTCCTAGAGTTCTGCATGGATTGTAACCAAATTTGGCCACAAACATCCTTGGGGGAAGGGGAACAGAACTTGTATAAATTTTGGCTCTGACCCCCCGGTGGCAGGAGGGGCGGGGCCCAATAGGGGAAATAGAGGTAAATCCTATAAATCGCTACTTGTCCTAGAGTTCTGCATGGATTGTAACCAAATTTGGCCACAAACATCCTTGGGGGAAGGGGAACAGAACTTGTATAAATTTTGGCTCTGACCCCCCCCCGGGGGGCAGGAGGGGCGGGGCCCAATAGGGGAAATAGAGGTAAATCCTATAAATCGCTACTTGTCCTAGAGTTCTGCATGGATTGTAACCAAATTTGGCCACAAACATCCTTGGGGGAAGGGGAACAGAACTTGTATAAATTTTGGCTCTGACCCCCCGGGGGCAGGAGGGGCGGGGTCCAATAGGGGAAATAGAGGTAAATCCTATAAATCGCTACTTGTCCTAGAGTTCTGCATGGATTGTAACCAAATTTGGCCACAAACATCCTTGGGGGAAGGGGGAAAGAACTTGTATAAATTTTGGCTCTGACCCCCCGGGGGCAGGAGGGGCGGGGCCCAATAGGGGAAATAGAGGTAAATCCTATAAAACGCTACTTGTCCTAGAGTTCTGCATGGATTGTAACCAAATTTGGCCACAAACATCCTTGGGGGAAGGGGGAAAGAACTTGTATAAATTTTGGCTCTGACCCCCTGGGGGCAGGAGGGGCGGGGCCCAATAGGGGAAATAGAGGTAAATCCTATAAATCGCTACTTGTCCTAGAGTTCTGCATGGATTGTAACCAAATTTGGCCACAAATATCCTTGGGGGAAGGGGAACAGAACTTGTATAAATTTTGGCTCTGACCCCCCCCCCCCCCCCCCCCCCCCCCCCCTCCCGGGGGCAGGAGAGGCGGGGCCCAATAGGGAAATAAGAGGTAAATATTCAAATTCCTTCAGAAAAGAAACAATGAACCTGTATTCAGAACATGACTTGACATTACAAACCAGGTGAGCGATACAGGCCCTCTGGTTTATGTCATCTGACCCGAAGGGTCAGGATGACCTTTTGTCATCATGCACCGTCCGTCGTCATGCGCCGTGCGTAAAGTTTTCATTCAAACGACTTCTTCTCACTAGATTACTGATATTTAGCCTGTAGCATGCTGGGATAAAGGGCAACCAAGTTTGTTCAAATGAATGACCTTGACCTTCATTCAAGGTCACAGAGGTCAAAAAGGCTAAAATCTGTAAACAACTTCTTCTCAAGAACCAGAAGGCCCAGGGTACTAATATTGGGCATGTAGTATGCTGGGATGAAGGGCTACCAAGTTTGTTCAAATGAATGACCTTGACCTTCATTCAAGGTCACAGAGGCCAAAAAGGCAAACAACCTTTAAACAACTTCTTCTCAAGAACCAGAAGGCCTAGGATACTCATATTGGGCCTGCAGCATGCTGGGATGAAGTGCTACCAAGTTTGTTTAAATAAATGACCTTGACCTACATTCAAGGTCACAGGGGTCAAATAAGCTAAAAAAATCCTTTAAACAACTTCTTGTGAATAACTAAGAGGCTTAAAGACCTGATATTGGGCCTGTGACATGCTGGGATGAAGGGCTACCAAGTTTGTTCAAATGAATGGCCTTGATCTTCATTCAAGGTCACAGAGGTCAAATATGGTAAAATCATTAAAGGACTACATTGTATTGTGCTAATAGTCAGATGACCTTTAAGGCCCATGGGCCTCTTGTTTGTTTAAAGAGAGTTTCAAAGACTACTGCTTACCTTTATACTATAAGGGAAAGGGTATCTGATTGGTTTGAAGGGTTCTCTGTTAAACAGTCGGGTTTGGTTATATCTACTCTAATATCACTTTTTAATTTATTTACATTTCTGTTACTTGTGTTTTAAATTAAGCATAATGAATACTACAGATATTTAGGAATGTATTTGTGACATGATCAAGCATATGAAGAAAGTATATAGTTCCACGAAATACTTTTCTTTTTCCAGTTACTGAAATTTGTGCCTACCACAGAGGAAGTCCAGCTTCTAGCAGAACATTCCAAGGAGGTAGAGCAGCTGGCGCGAGCTGACCGGTTCCTGTTTGAGGCCACCAGGTAATACTTATAGGGGAAACGTACCTCAGGGTATTATTAGTTCTTTTTAGGTCGTCTTCTAGAGGATATTGATAGAAGTTTAAGATTGGTTTTTTTCCATTCTCTAGATTACAACCTTCATTGTTTTGTCATTTAAAATGTCAAAGCGCTTAGCACAGGTTAAATCTTGAAGTATAAAGATGTTTTTGTGTTATTTTTTTTTTATTACAATCAGAGCTTGATTATGTCTTTATTAAATGATGCAAGAGTATACCATGGTGAACTAGAAAAGTAGAATGCCTGCTTTTCCCATTGAGGGGTAACAAGAATATACCATGGTGAACTAGAAAAGTAGGATGCCTGCTTTTCCCATTGAGTGGTATCAAGAATATACCATGGTGAACTAGAAAAGTAGGATGCCTGCTTTTTCCATTGAGGGGTAACAAGAATATACCATGGTGAACTAGAAAAGTAGGATGCCTGCTTTTCCCATTGAGTGATAACATGAAGTTTTCGTTAGGCAAACTACCAGTAGTCAAGTTGATTTGATAATTGATTTGTGTTTTATTGTAACAAATACAGATATTTCTCATTCTTGAAGTTTAAAATTTGATAAAGGTTTCTTCTGTTTTACAGGATATGCCACTATGAACAAAGACTTAATGCATTGTACTTCAAGAAAAAATTCCAGGAAAGAATGGGTGACATTAGACCAAGGATAAGTGGTAAGATTTCCAGTTGACATAACTCTTAAAATTTCAATCTTTTATTGCATCTGTTTATATTAAATTCAGTAAAATTAACAGGAAATTATCATGTAATATGGTTTCTCACTGTATATCTTAATGCTGTCTGGAAGATAACTTAATGTACTATGTAAGACAACCAAATGTTGATACATACTAATTATCAATTTATACTAAGGATTTCTAGTCATTTAATTAATGTAATCCTATGTTTCCTACATCTGTACACATACCTAACTTTATATAAGGTATAATAATATGTTTCAGCTGTTGTCAAGTCCTCACAAGAACTTCCAACAAATAAAAAGTTTCGACAGTTGTTGGAGTTGGTTCTGGCTTTCGGTAATTTTATGAACCGGGGACAAAGAGGAAATGCAGGTGGATTTAAACTTGAGAGTCTGAACAAGATGTTAGATACAAAGTCCAGTGTTAATAGAAACATCACCCTCCTCCACTACATGGTGGAAGTCTTAGAGAAACAGGTACATTTTGTATTTCAAATTTTCACAATAATGTGGTGTTGTAGATATGAGACAGGTTCCATGTCTGGTTCTAAAATTCACAATAATACACCAGCTTGCAGTTGAGACAGGATGTCTGGTTCTAATTACACTACTTAGTTGACAGAACATTTAGATATTAACATTTAGAATTCATATGAGAGTATATGAAAGTATTTTATTTTCTCTTTTTTCCAGTTCCCTGCCGTAATGAAATTAGAAGAAGAAATGAGTTGTGTAAAATTGGCATCTAAAGTCAAGTAAGTATTATAGATTAGGACTCTGGTGATAGTAATATAAGTTTTTTATAAATAGAAAGCTAGACAAGGATAAAGTCTGAAGGATGATTTGTTATGCATTTCTTGGATATTGTATTACATTCACTATATAAGATGTATTTATCCCTACTTTTAGTTTGGCAGAGCTTGATAAAGACATTGCTGTAATAAAGGCTGGCCTAGAAGAGATAGAAAAGGTAAAGCTTTTAGGCAATTAAAATTCAAGAATCTACTTGTTACATTAAACATATTTCTATCTGCCATCAATCATAATCTTTATGGAACATTTTAGCTATAAATATATATTGGAGTTGGACATGAATTTGGTACATAAATCAGTATATTTATTTGTTCATTATTCATTATGATGAACTTCGAAAAAGAGCTTTCATCATCTTCATATAATTTGACTTTATATCATATCAGGTAACTTTGCCTAAACATTTTGCTATTGTTAATACTCTGGGAAGATCTAAGTAATCTGTATCGTGTTTTAGTGTATCAAAACACTATAAAATACAATACATATTAGTTAACCATTATGTATGTTGACTATTACAGGAACTTGAATTTTTCCGAAACCAACCTACTCCAGATAGACGAGACAAATTTGTTAATGTAATGAATGATTTTGTATCAGTGGCATCATATAATTTCTCAGAAGTTGAGGAGCATCGAGATGAAATGCTTCAGAAGGTAAGAGAGCCAACAAGACAGTCTTTAATTATATGTACTAGGTTACATTAGTTACCTCCCTTTGAATCGTCTGCAATCATATTTTTTGCATTTTATTAGTTTTACAAAATTTAGTACATGGTCTGTTTCCCATCTCCTGGATAGATTAAACATGTAGTGAAATGGAATTCCAGTTAATGAAGAAATATGTATGACACTGAAATGAACCCAATACCTGTATCCTGAAATTACTGTTGAATTCTTACTTCTAGAATTAAGTAATTCTGAATTTATCACAAAATTGTATGAAATATTATGATTCAATGACATTTCCTGAATCATTTCCTGAAGTCGGAACATCTTTATTCTTGGAAAATTTATTCCTGTTGCTGATAAGTTAAAAAAAAATTTCAGTTTGGTAAATCTCTGAAGCAATTTGGTGAGCAAGATACCTTTGATGGCAAACCAGACGAGTTTTTCAGCATTATTGATTCATTCTTCACTTCATTAACTGAAGCGAAGACAGAGAATGAAAGGATAAAAAAACAGAAAGAAGAAGAGGAGAAAAAAGCTCTTTTTGAGGAATCCGTAAGTAAACACTGAATTTGAAAACTCATACAAATGTTTCTTTATGAAAAAGAGATTTTACAATCATAGATGATAGATAAATAAAAACACACACACACACACACACAATTCATAGCAAAATACATTAAAGTACATGAAACACTATGATGTTTGTGTTTGTTTTAAAAGCATATTGTCCTCTGATTCTTTAGTATTTTATTTATGGAAGTAAAAAATGGGAAAAACCTTTTTGTTTTTAAAAGTAAATACAAAACTGAAGGTACACTAAATAAACAGGAAATTTGACAATGTTTTAAAATAGAAAAATAATTATTTTCTTCAGAACTTTTGTGTTATCTTTTGACCTTTGATGTAAAGGTTGCAATTTGATCTCAGAAGATAAATGATTACAATGCTGTGTGTTTTGCAGATTAAGAAAGAGCGTGAGAGACTACGGAGCAGAAGAGCAGACAGTCCCATTAGAAATGGCGTAGAGGCTAAAAAATCCAACAAAGGTAAACATTGGTTTTAATTTACTATCCAGCTGAAACACAATGAGAAATATACGGATGGGGAGATAAAAGTTGTTCACCAACTTTTTATAAATGGATGACACAATGGTAACAGATAGCATACTGAAGGTGTCATATGTACAGACATCTGATCAAATTATAGCCTTTAAAACTAAGTCATATTTCCTTTCATCAGTCTAACAAAAGGATTACTGAAGTGTATTTAACTCTTTGAATTACAGGTGAATTTGATGAGCTTATTTCTGCACTGAGGACAGGAGATGTGTTTGGTGACGAATTCAAAGGCAGACGCATCAGGAAGAAACAGGCACCAAGCAAAGATGATACAAGGGAGAGAACTGGCCCAGTTTCTTAATACTGTATTTAAAAGAAGGGGAGACAACTGGTTAAGGCTTGTCCCTTGACAACCAAGGAGAGAAGAAAACACTTTTATAGTAGTGTTATTTGCCTCCATATTATCAGCTAGAAAAAGGAATTCCAATCTCCAAATGGTAGCAGAATCTTTATTTACTGGTATATGGAAGTGTTTGATCTGAGTAGACTTGCCTTTGGAAGTATAGAATCTGTTGGAGTTTTATTGATACTAGAAGTGTGTAATCTTTCTAAAGAAACCAGAGTTATTGACAGATGGGGAATATCTCCCCTATTTAGATGTGATTCACACATGTTGTCATTCCTACAGTAAGATTTTCATGTTTTAATGAATATCTTGTTTACCTTGCAATGGTTAACTAATTCTACTTACACAAGTAACACTGGGGCAATTATAGGATAAGTCATGGTAGATAAGGGGTAATCTAGAGATGGGTAATACCGGTAATAGTTTGAGGGTTGGGGGTATCCTATATAGTTTGAGGGGTGGGGGTATCCAATACAGTTTGAGGGGTGGGGGATCCTTGGGGTGGGGAATGTAAGGAATATATTATCTTGTATATGTGCCAAATTTTCATATGACGGCTTAAATAGACACGAACTTAATTTATAGTTGGCATCTTAATTCTGTCTACCTATATATGATGATGTAGTGAAATTGAATCTCGTACTAAATATAAGATGATGGAATATTGGATATAAATTGACATTCTGAATACATTGAGATGTAATTGTGTATAACCTTTTACTATAAACCATTAATTTAGGTGTAACAGATTACATTGACTAACACAGCAGTGTACTCCTGTGTATAATGATAGTGCTGTAGAGTTGGGTAGAAGCTGGAACAGATCTGATCAACTTTGTTGGACCTTGATAATGGTCACATATCCTACAATCAAAACACTGTGTCTTAATGTTGTATCATAAATGTTGACATGTCTTGCCTTGTAGGAACTCCTTTTTACAGTATAGCATTCCTTCAGTATAACAATTTTAGTTAAAAAGAACGCTACAATCACATACAGCAATGAAGATCTGATGATGCCAGTAGTTCTGATCATATTCTAGGTCTGTTTAGGTCAGAGAATGTTTTCCTTTTTTTAATGTCTTATTATTCTATTAGATGATAAATAAATGACATGTACTAAGAATGAATTATAAAATATGTATCAGATATTGTAAAAATCTGTTCAAAAGATTCATCAGATCTGCCACACATTGATGGAATAGTCATGTGCCACGATTTAGTAAGGAATTTGAGAAACAATTCTAAGGAGCATTTCCAGGTAAGTATAGATTTAAGTACATTTACAGTTACAATATGTAAATAAACATTCCTGGTAAAACCCCTTTTAGTGTGTTGATATACATATTTATGTATTTGATAATTGATAAAAGTTCAGTGAAGATAACAAATGTCCTACATCGTAGATAATGCATATGAGTATCAATAAATGTTTTGTTGGGTATTTTTCCAAAGCACATTAGACTGTTATCATTAGATGAACATGGAAAACTGACTGATGTGTTTCTCAACATGGTCTTATTGTCTCGATAGTTGTTATAATTATTAAAATAACAAAAATTCTGTCAGAGGTTTTGATCATTTGCCCTGCTACAGCTTCTCTGCGAGTACCTGGATTTGTTTCCAACACAAGATAGGGCGATTCATTTATTCATCGATTAATTTATTCATTTTAAGGTTTTCCCTACTTTGATAGTGTCCAGGACATGGATTTACCCATATAACACCAGTTTACAGAAATGCTGAAGTTTCTATACAAAAATCGTAAAAGCACCGAAAATAGCAAGTATGTTTCTCAGAAGAGTAGCTATATCCTATACCCATGATTGTTAATTATAATCAACAACAATTGATGAAAGCTATCTTACTTCTATTGTAGAATTACTATGGACAAGTCCTTTAAAAGGGCGGAATATGCAATTATGTGTGTTAATTATGTGTCCGCGAACGAATTGTATCTTATATAAACTCTCATTGCCCTTCATCAAAGCCTAAAGACATTGATCAGTAAAACGAAGTGCAATTTGAGACGTGATCGGTGGTAGCTAAATCAGATACTTACATACCTGTAAAGGTACTTATTTGTTCTTTAGTATACCGTTACACTTGATGTTGCTAGGAAATGATGATTTGGGTCCTACAGTCGATCTATCTAGGTATACCCCTAACCAGTATTATACAAATGTCTGTGCTATTATCTAGACGTGTAGTTGCCTATTTGTTGTAATGTTACGATTTTTTTCCAGACTGTTTATTATTGATTAGAATGTAGTCCCTGATCACGTTCGTAGCCCATATCGAAACGTGCTATAGCAATCATTAGTTAATACATTTACATGATAGGTGTAGTGACGGATTACATCTTATTCATCTTCAAAATTTCCAAATGTTTCCTAGAACAGCAGTCATATATTGATAGTTACGTTCTTGGTAAGACAGATATACAGTCGATCATTCGACATGAACCGGTTTTTCGAATAACTGCATTTTTGTTTTCTAAAAATAGACGGAACTTTTTTGTGGAATTACGTACGTTATTTACTTCCGCATTAGACTTTATTCAATGACCATTGCGGAGGAACATTTTTTACAATACTGTGTTCATGTGGATACACGTTTTTACAAAATAAAGTACACATTTAACGTGGCAATTTCGTACTACCAAGGATTTATACTCATATACGTCCTTGGTACTACAATGGACCTTTTTGCACTAGATGTTCATAATAGTATACCATACTATAATTTGTATATATAAAAAGCTTCCAGTGACTGTTTAGTAATCGCTTCTTCCTTGATGTGATTTTATATACGTTAACTGATATGGTGACTATGTAGACTATAGTCGGTATGTATAGTGTTGTGAGTGGTGTTATTTTGTTATTGTGGGATCTTAATGAAGGTCAAGCGCTGTTGTTACATTTGTCCTTTTTAAAAGTCGTTAGATGCACGTGGAGTGACATTAAATATAAAATGTACATGTAGGTCGCGAATGGGACGTAACCTATGTACAACGTCCAACTCAAAACTTATGATACTGAAATTCCTTACGAAAACCACAGATCAAGATAATACATATATATACTATCTAAATATCTGCGGAAACTAAGGAAAATTGAGAGTCTTTTATGTTCCAGTCTGTTACATACCTCCGATTTAAACAATCAAACATCCCGGAGAGTTACAATCCTCTGGTGAAGTACAGTTTAATCTATACGTTTGAGCATTATTAGTATTAACACCATATTACTTCAATCGCATAAATACGCACTTGATTTTGAAAAGTGTACGATAAAGCGACCACCTAATTAGTCTGTATGCAATATTGTGACCAACTTCATCTTTTATCACATACACAAATTATACCAGGCACTCACATTGAGTTCATCCGTATATTCATAATGTTATGTGATGAAGGATTCATGAAGTTAACCCTTTGATGTTGTGGGCTGATAAATGTGGAAGTTTCTATTTTAAATGTTGAAATATATTGGAGATTATCTTGGTATTGTGTCAATACAAGATATTTACTAATTTTCTGATACATGTTAACCTTTAGTGTACGCATCCTATAATATACATGTATTTTTATATTTCATGTTTGTCATTCATTGCATTGTTAACTTGATTTGTAACTTTTTCTCCATATTTTGTATTACCTATGCGTAAAATTATCATAAACATAAAATTTCAAGTGGTATTTTAAATACTTGTATCATATACTAATTCGTTGAAATACCTTCTATTCACAATACAAAAAGTAGTTAAATTCCTTGATGTACACGGGAAAAAACCCACATATACACCTTGGAAATGTTAGTCAGTATATCCTAATATTAAATCTGCCGCTTGGAAATTCATAAAAAAAAACCTTTCAAATCAAACTCCATAAGTTGAACAAATATACCTAGATTTCTTAATTTGGTATAATCAGGATTTTTTTTCCATTAATCGAACGCATAAAGCAAATAATTGGAACAGGACCAGATATATTTTCACATTTTCTTGCTTATTTCACCTATATTTCTAACATTCCACTGAGACGTTGTGGATGTGATTGGGGCAGTGCTATATTTAGAGTAGATTGTGTAAAATTGTGTCACAGTGGTCATGTGATTTCTTCGTACACTTACTAATAACTGTTTAATGGTAACTCATGTGTCCATACTCATAGCTGTTATAAATATTATAAAACGATCGAATGATAAAGCTGTTAAAGGCAAATAATAGCATTAAAGATACTGGATTCCTATAATTGAAATATCGATAGATAATAGTGTAAGGTAAACATCAGTGTACGGGGAATGTATATTATATATCATTACGTAACCTTATCACGAACCCGGGTAAATATTATTGATCTGATAGATGTTTGACTGTAATCGTTTTCTATGAGTGTTTTTCGTCGTAACCTGTCTGCTGTAGAGTTGGTTTTCGTCGTAATATTATTTGTCTTTTTACTGCTTACAGTGTATGTCAATGTATCTATCTGGGTTAATTCCACTTTGTCTAATTATGATATAAAGTGGTACTTTAGTAAAGGCATTTTACAGGAAATTAACAAAACTTCCTTATTTCATAATATTTATTTTTAGATTATTAAACTCCACCCCATAATTACACAGTAACGATATGACAACAGCTGTGTATATTGGAATCTTGTGTAAACATGGGAATCTTCTGGTTCAATTTCGTTATTTTTTAACGATATAAATAAGAATTCTCTAACAGAGACTCGATTTTGGACAGATATTTCTATTTTTTTTATCTAAGTAATGTATAACTTAACTTTTATTCACCTTAAAAGGGACACAAATATTTATTACGTAAGATTATACAAGGTTTTGTGTATATGTGACATGTTAGGCCAGTTTAATGCTGTCCGTAACGTGACAGTCAGCCCTCGTCTATCCAACCCACTCTTATTTCAATCCTAAAACGGAAAGAGTAACAAATCCCGGAATCTTTCGGAACTACTTATACTTTAGTAGTCGATACTTGTTCTTTCGCTTCCCCTTTTTATTCCCTCGGCAATGTTTACTTATTTGTATATCATAACTATGCTACAGTTGCAATATCGACATAATTATTTTGTACACATTTTATTTTATATACATTTATATTTACATTCATTGATTTTTGGTAAGATTATGTTATTTTGACTTGAAATAAATGTTATGTTCATGAAAGTATTACTTTTGTTATTATTTCGTTAATTCCAGTCATATCGCAGTTAATAAAATTACCTAGTACAGAACAATAACAGAACGGAACTATAACCAGAGAAGGTCAAAATAAGAAACATGACAATTGGAGCAAATTATTCTCGTCGGCCAAGCATTGCTCAGCATTCAATACACGTGAAAGGAAAATTATAACTGTGTGCAATATTAGTAAGGAACATGCGGAGAGCGAATCTAGATCTGCGACACAAACCAAACGTCACAGTTTCGAAGACAATTCCACGTTTGTCCATTTCAAATAAGAATCGAATAAAATGAAGAGAAGAAACACAGAACGACTCCACTGTTTCTATGGGTTATTCAAATTCAGTTTACTAGGAAGTATGTTAAAAATTATCAGGCCCTCCGAATCATCTTGGTAAGTAACAACTCTATCATAACATGGCCATTTGAAGAACACTTCTCTGTCCTATATCTGGGTTATACGCCTAAAGAAACTTCATATCAGTTGCTGGAAGTATAATGTTTGGCTATTAATGATATGATCGCAAGATATTTTACAACCCAAGGATTTAAATGGATATTGTAAGAATCTAGCCGATACAATTTTGAACACTGATCGCGAAAGTCTGTCCTTTTCAGAAAACGTGATTTGCCAAAGTTGTGTAACCAGATTACTCCGCGAACACCGAGACATCCTTCAAAATTGCTCGCCCCACAATCTCTCCTTCAAACTGGCTTAATTTTAGACGATTACAAGAATTCTAATGCTTGTAATATTTTAACAAGCTTGCACCCAGTTTCCGTGTTGCTGCTGACAAGTCTGGTAAATCTTGGTGGAATAGTATCAAACTATTTGTTGGTAATCAAGTAAAACATCTTCCATTTTTACCCTGGTACATAACGGGTCCGCAAATGTTATGCTACCAAGTCTACTTCTGATATAGTGATAACTGAACCTGGCGTCAAAGTTGTTCCAGTTACTCCTGATACCTCCAAAACATCAGATGAAACTACGTGCCAATGAACTGTCCCCACTTTTCCCTGATGTATGGAAAATGGTTTATGTCGCACCAGTATTTAAGGAATAGATTTGTATTTTGTTGAGGTTATGAGGGTATTATGATAATGGAGCCCGTGTAAATTTTATGTAACCCGGAAAATACAAACCTATTCCTTATATTTACAGTTTTTCATGCAAATTAATATTATTTAATATCGCGACAGTTGCATATTTTTTTTTATTAAAATACCCATATTTTTCTCTCTCGTCATTGTCAACGAATTCGATTGAACAGCTGATCGAAATAGAGTCATTCATTTGTTCCCACCAAAAGTGGAGTCATGACCCCGGGTTGCTACGGCAGCGACTATTCCCGTAACAATAGAATCGCCGCACGTGCTGTACTATCATTATGCACAAATAATGATAATACTAGAAAGCATTGTTATTGAGTCCATGTCAGTGCAGACTGTAAATATATAAAAATAATGATAGGAGTGATGTTTGAAGTTATTGCCTTACGGTCCTATTTCTCTTCTTAGTATTATTGGAGAAGTGATAAAGCGAAGCTTTAAATACGTACACAAACTCTTGCTTTCAAATTATTTGATAAACGTATACCAGTCAGGATGTCGAGACTCTACAATCAATCATGAAGTATAACTGTGAGAGAAGGACGTATGTCTATTATTATTATTGTGATAATAAGGACTGAAATCGGGTGTGTCAGATATATGCCTTAAACATGTACATAAGCTTATCAATATCGGATTGGCCGATAGTTATAAATTGGTTCAAGCGTTAATTGTCTAATAGAAACAAAAAATTGTTATTGAAGGGACAGTCTGATTTTGTTGCTGTCAAAATTGGCGTATCCTAGGAACTCTGATGTTTTTTATCTAAATAAATGTTATTGTATGTACTGTTGATATACATGTATTTGTAATCCGGTAATAACCGTGCTAATAAAATGATAATAGGGATTTTTTTACAACGGAGACGATGAGAATGTGTAACTGAAGTGCATAAGGAAATTAATATAAAGTGAAGAAATTAAGGTTACAAATTACTTTGTGTCATTTTAACATATTTTTAATACAGCAAATATAATTTTTCAATGGATATCCACCTGGAGAATTAAAATATTTAAAAAATATATACTATTTCACAAATGGTTTGTTCCTCACGGGATGTAACACTTTTTGAGTTTATATTTAGGATGCGTGAGGCATCAGAAACACCTTCCAACGACAATTTAAGATATTACTGTACAATATGTAGGGGCTTGGTCCCATTACCAGGATCTTTGTTAGATATCGACAAATGGAGGGATGACATGTGTACAGGGTAAATGAGATTCAGATTAATACTATGAAGCTCGATGTCATCATTACTTCTTGGTGACGGCCATGATATTGTACCGCAGAAGTGGCGGACAACAATTGATAATCTGCGACACTTCAGCATACGTACTAGTATAATAGATTTTCTTTTCCTTTCAAGAACTCTTGCTTTTAAGAACATTTGTTTATTTAGTAATTGTGACTTCGTTTAGTTCAATATAATTTGATCAAATTTGGAATAATCATCAGATATCATAAACTAATATGATTCTGTAACGCCAATCAAGAAAGACATTAAACAGGTGAGACAAAACTGAGTGATTTGAAAATTTTATTTAACGTAGAAATATTTACATAATCCGTAACAATTAAAGCAAAACTTCACTTAACAACATAGACGTGGCCTATAGTATTTTTCTTGACGCCCCCCCCCCCCCCCCCCCCCCCCCCCCCCCCCCCCCCCAGTATTTAGTATTTTTCTTGACGCCTAAATTAAACAAAAGTTCAAACAGTGGATGCTCGGAGAAAAGTACAAGGACTGCAAATAGCTTATTAAAAGTTTAAGCTTGCGTGTCCAAAAAGAAATGGATTACTAAGTATATATTCGCAGAATTGCTATTTGCACACAAACATATGGGAAAAAAAACCAATACCCTTTGACACATTTATCAAATATGTGATTCCCACTTACATTTTTCATGTTCTAAAGTTTGATTGGGTATTTATTTTTCTATAGTTTCCCATCGAAAAAATCGAAAAATAACAGAAATTATCATTGTTTAACTACAAGATTAATTAACGCATAACATTAGAAAGATTTGTAAAAGAAAAACTTGTTTCTTGTAACCTGGAAACTGGAAAAAAAGCAAATTAACAACTCACAATATAGTGTAATATCATCCAAGTACCTGTATAAATAAAAAAAAATCATTATTAATGATTAAAGAGAACATGGTTTAAATGCATTAACAAATACCAAAGCTACTACCAGGTATTGACCAAAACTCTAGGAATGTAAGCCAACATTCAAAGTTTAAACACAATTACTTTACAAATCAAGCACTAAAATTAACAAAATCATAATCAAATTACACGGTGACATTATGACGTATTTACATTTATAATATATACAGTATATAATATTATATACATGTAATCGTAAGAAAATGCGCTAATGGCGACAACTTGAGGCATGAACAGCAACGTCCAATATCCACAGCACCATACAAATGATCACAGCAAAGTATTTATAAGCGGACAGTGACGAACCTACTGTAGCAATCATGGGAAAGCAATCGGATTCTTTTTTTTTTATTTTCATACGCACGTGTTAAACTTAATATTGATAATCAACAAAACAATCATATAAAAGTAAGCTATTTGATTTTCTAAGCCCGGCGAATTTTGCTGCCAAGTACACTGGTTTATCATAGCATCATGCCTTTTCAAAGGAAATATTCTTTCATATTTGAATAAAAAAACATCAATCTATTCTTTAACTGAAAGTTACACAGAGACGGGTTTATAACAGGAATAACATATTTGTACTAGAATTACAAGAGCAACTAACACTAGACGATCAGGTTAATTCAACTGTTAAAAAAAATCTAGAATATAGTAAAGATTACAAGATAAGATGTACAAGAATGTGTATAATTTTATGTACAGTTATTAAAATAGCAAACGAGGAGAAAATCTATATAGTCGTCAGATTCTAGATCAAAAGAAAACTCGTGATCTCTGCAAGTCTGTAAACACACTATATCTCTGGATCTCTTTGTGTAATATTAATACTGGGTTAAAACCACTTGTTTACGGCTTGTATAATCATGGTCCAATGTAGCAATGAAACCGTAAACAGATTTTATCAGACCAATTTGAACTAAAAATTAATAAGAAGCTTGCACTAATCTGAAAAAATCCGTGCCTCGGTGAACAACGTCTCGTCATACCGTTACCTCATGCCTTGCATTGCTATCGACATAGGGGCTACATGCTCATTAATACAAAGCATTAGCTGCAGATATACATAGATGATGAAAAAATGGAAAATACAGTCAATTAAAGGCCCATTACCTTTCCGGAGCAAAATATAAAAGTTTCTTAAAAAACATTAATAACATCAGAAAAATGCGTACCGATGACCTAAAATAAGGTTACGACACCAAACATATGCAAGATTTCCTGCGTAATATATGAAAACAGTGGAGAGCCAATTCGCTGTTTTGCCGTCTGGCGCAGTGATAGTCAACTACCGCCCGGTATTTAGGACGACGGCGGGAAACATAATACGACCCGCGTTATGAAAATAAACATTTTATTTATTTAAATCAAATCGTTCAGAAGGTGATGATAAATGTAGTATTAACGGAAAGTTAATAATTTTTGTGACTCTACAAAATTATCGATCTTTTTTACATTCCCATTTAAAAAATTTAAAGCCGTTTCGGAAAGGTAGTGGGCCTTTAGAGACAAATAAAAGGCTTCTTAAGTCTCCAATTACTAAACAGACTTCTCCGAGACACTTATCAACTAAACGCGAGAAGTAAAGGGTAAAGCATTACATGACTTTGCTCCGTATTTCCTGGATTTCCAAAGTAAATTCTGTGTATATTGCTAGTAATTACAATCGATAGTTATTAACAATCAAACGATAAAAAAACTGCTTCGTAATACATTGAGATGTAAACAACCTCTATGTCGTACATGCATGCATACCCAATATTTTTCCAGTCGGATAGGAAGCTTCTATTCCACGGATGACGTAAAGAGGAGGAGGAGGAGAAACATCATAGGTTAAACTTTGACAACTAGCTGATCAGTAGCCTACATCTTTAACTATTGTTGCTATCTCGTAGCAAGTGTATACTGATAATGTATTATCTTTTTGAACAAGTAAGATTCATCATAAATCTGATAATGGCCGAGCGAAAGTTGTGTTAAAACACAAGCAGGTTGCACAGTTGGGGTTTTCCATCTGAATGTTTCAATAATTCTATGGGCATTTTTTCATATTTTCATTATTTCTTCACACCAGAAATGAAATGGAGACTACCATTTCCTTCCTTAAACAATCTACTGAGCAATTACCTTTTGTTAGGAATGGAACTTTTGGCTTTATTTAGATGACAGGTAATGTTGTATACAAGCTACTGTGCTCTACCTTTGACAACTAACAATACATCATGGTTAAGTTCTTATGGAGGAAAAAGCTGTATCCTGATATTGCCATTGTATTGCTATAATCGTGTTACGAGAGTAGCAAAGAAGACATAGAAATTAAAGAAAAAATCTGAAAAAAAAAGTTTTTTTAGTGATCACTACAAGTGATATAAGTTCATGTATCACAGAGAGGGGTTTAACACACCTTGGTCTGCCCCCTAAGTTTGTGTATAGACAGTATGTGGGCGTCTATTCAAGGCTATACTAAATAGAAAACCATTAGAAAGACTTGTCATTAGATTCTGTGACTTCCGTAAGAGTTTTGGTGAAATTAATACTTACCTAGATACACAGGTAAATGACATCTTTTCGGGAATCATTCATTTCCTTTCAATTTGGTACAGAAGCGTATGGTCTTTTTTCACAGAAACCTTAGTTGAATCACTTACCAGATACTTGCCTTAAAGATGGTACCTACAATCCAATCGTAACAGTAAAACATTACCTTATGTAATGTCACTGATGATTAACTAGACGATTTCTCATTACTAAATGCAGTGGTGTCCATATTTGACATATAACTTGAAACACAGAAACCTACCTTAAACCTTGGCTGACTTCCCTGTGATCATTTATGCAAAAAGAATGAAATGCATCTCCATTATAATTATAAATTCCCTACCGTAACTCCATTAAAAACTAAATTTACATCGTACATGTGTGTCTTGTCTTTCTAAAGTGATAAGGAAATCACAATTTTTTAGGGTTGTTCTTCTTCTTCTGACGTTACTTTCACACGTCGTCATGGTACAAGATATAAAGTATTCAGACTTCCGATGTCTTTCATTTAAATGAACCCTGAGAATAGCACAAGTCTTCAAATACTGGTGTTTCTGGGAAATAACTGTACAACACACTTTTGTGGGTACAAGCATAATATATCAACTCAGAATGAAAGGCAATTGGTGAAACCAATAAATAGAATGTTTAGCAGATATATAAGTGGAATCTAAGTCTCTTGTTTAAGTAAGATTGACGGAGTGTTACACTATGGGATTTATCATCACAAGAGATTGGTAGAAACTTGCAGTGTATGGCTAATAATTGTAATTGTCAGTATTCATTAATTACCTACCATGAAGCAAATGTATGTTTACTGTTGCAATTTCCAAAGAACCATTCCCCTGATATTTATGTTTTCCTACCATAATAGAAGTAGATAGAAGTGTATCACCATGTTATTCCCCGCTTCTAAGTATTTTAAGTACAGGTAACCTTGATGCTATTAAACATTTGATTTGAGAAACTTTTTTGCTTGAAATCAGGTGTACGAGCGGATTCATCAATGATAAGAATATCTTCATCATCACTGCTTTCATCAAAATCTTCATCGCAATCTGCAACATCAAAATACACCTTCTGGTTTCTGTAGTAGGAATTTGTGGACTCTTGTGAACTGGGTAGCTCAGACTGTGAACTTGACAGTTCCTGTGAACTAAACATTTCTTGTGAGCTAGAAAGTTCCTGAGCGCTGTCTGTAAGAGACACATCCATATCAGACATGTTGGAAAATGTTCTCTGATCTGAAATTTCTGAGTTGTTATTGTCCTCTGATTCTGCCTTATTTTCCCTGTTTTTTAATTCTAAAACACAACTTTTGATTAATGAATCAAAATTTTTCCTTGAAAAGTCTACAGGTGAAGATTGTCCCTGACAGTTTTCTGTACTTGTGTTTGCCTCTGAAACACGAAATGTAGGGTTGGAGTTTGCACTAGGTTCCTGTTTGACTAAACATGACTGAACAAGAGAGGAGGAGGAGGAAAAGATAGCAGGACAGCTTGACTGACTGTCCGAGTCTGAGGCAGACACCTGACTACTGTCATACCGCGCCTTTTCACTGGCAGCCTCTTTGTGATATTTCTGGATAAAATAATGTTTATGATTTTTGGTTGTTTTGTTGAGGAGGCTCCAGACAACGTGGCCAGCGGTATCCTGGGCGACCCTCGTACCTTTATTACTTACACTGTTATCAGAACTGACCATCTCTTTCACACTGTCTGAAGGACTACATGTGTACTGACCACTCGACCGAATCGTATCCAATAACTTCTCCTTCTCACTGTTAAGTCTTTGGTATTTTGCTTCTAACTGACACCTTCTCATCAAAAGTTCTTCTTCCTCCTAGAATATTACAAAGACATTTCTCAGTCACTTTTCACATGCAAAAGAAATCTTTGAAGTAAAAAGCATAGTAGCAACTATCAAAGTCTTCGAACTTAAACAAATTAGCATAAAGCTTTATTGAAAACTAAAATGAAAAATTTAAAATCAGAAATATTCAAAAACTTATACATTCACCAATTTGCAACAATTATAGCATTAAACATATGCACTTACTATGAAATCCTTTTTTATTTTTAGATAATATATAACACTACGTTATTGCAGAGATTTAAACATTTAAACAGTTAACTATTTTAGCAAATATGTTATATGCCAAGCTTTACATGCCATATTTTTCTAGGGGTGGTGAGGGAGATTGATAACCATTTTGAGGGATTTTGGTCTCAAAAGAGGGAGGTATACGCGCGACATATATGAATAAATTAAATATCTGCTTTATTATGATGAAATTCTGCATTCATATTGAATTTTACTGAAATAAAGGAATGTGTGGTTTTGCAAAAGTAGTCACATCCTTATATACACCCAGTTCTGGAGCAGTTTTATTGTTCGAAATATTAGACTGGGCTTTTTAATAATCTTTCACAATAAGGGATAATTAACTTAGATAAAGTTCTTACATTTACAAGCACTAAATTTAAAAAAAAAAACGAATCGTTACAGTAGTATTCAAAATGTAATTTAATCTGAGAGAGAAAAAAAGTAAAATTCTTTTTAATTTTATTTATTTAAATTCAGTTACTACTGATAATTTTTTATAATTAATATATTTTTTTCTAAAAATAAATTCACACAGAAATTCTAAAAAAAAAAATACTTTTTCCATTTTTAAAAACGTGGTTATTAGGAAATCCGGAAATTCTATAAAATCCGGATCATCAATTACAATTACCCGAAATGGTAGACTGGTTCCCTTCCCTTAGTTCTCTACTCTCCGCTAGGCTGCGCTCCGCTCACTAGGGACCGGTAGCGGGTAACCATGATGATTTTTTGATTGGTCAATCTACATATCCGGTTCGCTGGCATCACTTTGGGAAACCCCTTTACGCACGAAGCGACGGATCTTAACGTAAAGAATAAATAATTTATTTGAACGATATATAAACAAAAGTAAATAAGACCTTAAGTTTTGAAATCATTTCGTGCTAACAGAGTTTAGTGTGTTCATAGGAACGACGTTAATGACGTTATATTTTCTCTTAACGGAAGTAGCCGTCTCCATGATGACATATCATGCGCAGAATTGATGCGCACTACTCTGGAGTTGGAATTCTCACTCAAGATGGCTACTCGCTACCGGTCCTCAGTGAAGCGTACGCAAGGGAGGTAACTGAGGCGGGAACCAGTCTACGAAATGATTTTGCCAACGATTGCAAAGTTTGTGACATCCATCAAATACAGATAGGCCTATTTAACATTAAAAACGTGAGTAAATCATTCACAGTTGTAAGCAGTATTTGTTTTGTTGTAATGCTCACTAGCTTTAGTCATAAAATTTATTGAAAGGCCAGCTGATTGTTTTCTAGGCAGCCGATCGCGATCGGCTGCTTGACTTCAGTTTACGTAATACACAGACGTGAGTGAAAGTGACACCACAAGCCAAGGTGGAAATAGCCCAAGGCTGCTAATTAGGGCCACTTGGGTGTTGGTCAGGGGGTCAGGGAGTGGTTACTCTCGTGCTAAAATTAACCTAGCATGTACACAAATGTGGCAACGAAAATAAAACGGAGGGGTTTATAGAAATCGGGAATTTAGACTCTCCTGCCGGGAGACAATAAAAGGCTTTAAAATACAGGAGGTTTTGTCTCACGCCGGGAGGTATTTTAGCAAATATGTTATATGCCAAGCTTTTGAGTTCATCCTATTTTACCTCTAATAACGATTGCAGCTGATGTCTCTTTTTCTGTCGACATTTCTGAGCAGCTCTTCGGTTTTGTTCCTTCCTGTCCTTCTGCCGAGCTAATTCTTCAGGAGTAAGCTACAATCACATTGTGACATAGGTACATGTAAGCCTACTTACAAAAATAAAATTTCACTAATTTCTACATGTTATTTTATAGGTTTTTAATAAATAATTGGTCGGAGTTTTGGGAGTGTTTATAACTTAGGTGTACCCATGCAGCTCACTATTTTTTTGTTGTTGAAGGTTTAGTGGAATATAAAAATATAATGTAGTAGACTAGTCTAATGTTACTTTCAGTTTCTGTAGTTGAAAAAAATAACACTTCAACTGTTGAATTGAAAAATATGATTTTAGCGTCTGAAGTTAGATAAAGAAATGTTCAAATTCCTAGTTGGTATTTTACAGCGTGCGAAAACAGCATAGGCCTACTGTCGTATTGCATCAACATTTTGATACTATTTTTAGCACTTACGCTTCGTGGAAGAATAAATGCAGCGCTGACCTACATTGAGAAGCAGTGGGTGTTGTGAACGGACACGTTCTAACTGCCTCAATAATGTTTTCTATGAAACCACAACATGTAAATACCCTATATATAACATCTAACCTAATAACAATGGAAATGTTATCGTCCACAATATCTATCAACAATGCATATTATCTATCTAAAGCGCATAATGCATTGTTCATCAACAATTTCAATATGTCTAAAAATAGAACCACTGATCGGCTGCCATATGCAATGATATTACCTCCCCTTGTCATAGTTACATCAACAAAACTTGTAATGTGACAATATACTAATTTACACAGAATTGTCTTTTACCTTAAGTTCGTCGTCAGACTGGCGTTTATCAAAGTCTATAGTTATCGCGTCCTTTCCCTCTGCCAATCTTCTGGATTGTATCAATGATTTAAGTGTCTGTTTGACGCGTTGTGGGTCGTCGGGGTTGTTGTTCGGTTGTTGTTTGCACAAGTTCAGCGGTTTGCTGTCCGTTTCACTTTGCACCATAATAGGAATGTTGTTATTGCTGATCAAACTAGCACAAACAATAGCTGCCATATTTTTTGCACACACAGAACTTACAATGATATGCAAATTCCAAACTGAAACTTCCAGGGTTCTAACACACTTCCGTAGCAAAAGTCCTGGCGGTGTCACCGGAAATTGCTCACCATATATTTTTAGACCTTCAGTATGAATCGATTTGCCGTGCGCGTATGATTTTATATCAATATCAAAAGCAATATACTTACTTTACTAACTTACAATATCAAAGGTTTAGCACTGAATAGTCTTTACTTGTAGTAGATGGGCCTACTGATTGGTATGTTTTGTGATCCGGGTTGAGTTAGTAATTCGGGGATAGGCTTGGTCGTGCGATATCGAGGTGATCACAAACGAAAATTAGGTCACAAAAGATTAGGCCAAAATATGTAATGCTACCCTTGGTGTAGGCTGTTTTCGTTGATGTAAAACATCAAACCCTCTCTGTCGTCAAACGGTTGGAAATCTTTATATTCCCATCTGCCATTCTTTTATAATATATGTTACCTAAATTTTTGAAATTGCCATGATTGCTCATGTTCTTAATATAGAAACAGGGTATATACCCACCTACACAATCGAAACAAAGAGAAAATGTAAATACCTTAGGTACTTAGATAGTTGATATATATTGATGAAGAAAAGATGAAATATAGTACAAAATTGAGGAAACTTTCAAGAGTACTTTTAAACGATATGAAATATACATTCATATAGTTATAAAGACAGGGTGATATTGGACCAGATGAACTTGTGTTACAATCAAAGAGGGGATGAAACCATTGTACATACATATTTATGACATTAGGCGGTGAAAGTCGGTAAAATGAGAAAACAAATAAGTAGAAAAATGTAATTGAATAAATAAAGAGGAAATGGAATAAATTGATAGAGAAAAGATAAAAATGAATATCAAAAGTCGAGGGAACAGACAAAAACGAAATGAGATATCTTGATAAAGAAAATGTGAAGCTAAATATCAAAGTAAAAGAATACTTAGATGAAATATCTTTAAAAAAAAAGTAATTTTGATACAAAAATGTAGTTTGAGTATGAGATATCTCTTCGATAAAACTAGATCTAGTAATTAAAATGACCGGCCATGCATATTGATACTTGTTATAAGCATTGTAGTTATTTCACATGGCATCATTCTGTCATCCTTCTGTTACACAAGAACTCTGTGTTTGGAGAGAAATAAACTGATTTGATTTGCAGCCATTTTTTTAAACGTCAAAAAGACACCTGGGCATAATAGATATTTGCACATTTGTGACCAATAGTTCATCAACAAAGATACCTAACTTTCCATATTCAAATCAAAGTTATCTCGCCATTTAGTCGGTTAAGAAGTTTACCATGAAATTGACTAGCCCGAGATACTCTGGGCCTACACCAAGCACCTATCTGTCATAATGTCTAAGTCTGGTTGGTGTCAGGGCCTGAATCTCACATGAAGTTGACCTGAAATTGACATGAATTCACATGAAAGTTTATAGATATGAAATTGATGTCAATTTTATAGGGTTTATCAAGGATTTATAAGTGAGTTCTTGGGTTTATTCATTTGAAATTGATCTCAACGGAATTTTCACGTGCATTTCATGTTAATTTCAGGTTAATATCTTTTCAGGTCAAATTGTCCACAAAATTTTGCCTGTGTATCCGATACGGTTCGATTTATCGTAAAATTTTATCATACCTAATCAATTATTTTTCACTGTCATATAACTGTTCATTAGTCTGTGAAAACGAGATTGCATAGGAATATATCATATCGCTTCATTGAATAAAACCTACATTGAATATTAGTAGCTAGTTACACTGATCTGATGTGTAAGGCACGGAATCTGGCAAAAATTCTGACTACTGACTGGTGGAATTTACATGAATCCATGTACCACTGACGTGTGACGTCATGCCAAGACAGGGTATAGAGACAAGTGCCAGCAAAGTAAGAAGAAAAAGAACGAAGACGGATCCATTTAAACAGAAATAACACATTCATTCATTCATTAAATTAGTTTTACTGACTTGTTGTCAGGACATTCAATTTGACCACAACAGTTACGTTTATTAGTTCATGAAGCATCCGCTTGAAAAAAATAGATGTTATGTGTTTGAGGTACAAAATACGCCTGTATGTATAAAAATATGTTTAAAGTGTTTATTATCAATTGAAAGTGAAACATTTGTATTAGAAATCTTTTATTATCAATGCTTAACATTGGTATTACAGATCTTCCGATAAATTAAATGTGAATCTTACAATTCCTACACAGCTGACTTTTCATGAGTTTACATAATATAGTCTTGAAAATGATAACATTCCGTGCTAAAGTAGAAAAGTAATCATTTTTTACAGATAAATGTATCCTTTTGGTTTTAGCTTTTACGATTTTCGGAATAAGAAATTAACGAATAATCCAAATTAATTAGGCCTACTTAGATTATAACTAAATCATTTGTGGCTTGTTTCAATCTAATTAAAATACTTGTATTCCGCTCCACTACGATGTTCTGCGATACGCTCCAATACCGGCGCGTAACGTAGAGCATGGCAGTGGTGATGGAATTACAAGTAAAAGTAAAATTCTAATTATTGGATTATTTTTTTCCGAAATACCTTTGAATGGGAAAGGTCATAATTTATCTTATATTGTGATACCAAGAAATTTGTTCTGGTCATTTCTCTAAGTCCGGTTCTGTTTTCGGCAAAATGTTTTGTTGAGCTTGGGTTAGGGACACAGAACTCATAGCTGTAGCTAGGATTATAGAAAAGGACATGATAAAACTATTTTTAAAAACATCAACACTTTATAATAAGTACTCTATAGTCATAAGTTTATATGAAATCTGCCTGATATGATTTGTTATATGTAAAATTTATTTTCAGCAACTGAAATATTGTCTAGGCCTACCCTAGATGGTCGAAATAGGTACGTCGATTGCCTCCCTTTAATTGGACGTGTAATCGTTAGCTCGAAGAAATGTGCATAACATTGGTGTAATTATTTCTAAAATTGTAAATATTTCAAAAGTTCAAAGATATATGGTCTATTTTTCCCTAACAGTGTAAAATATTTCAAAGACAAATAATCGTTCGGAGATATATGGTACAATTTTTTCCTTCAAATTAAAAAAATGTCTTTAAAGGCCCACAACCTTTCCGGAGCAAAACATAAAGGTTTCTTAAAAAACCATTAATAACATCAGAAAATATATACCGATGGCCTAAGATGAGGTTACAACACCAAACACATGCAAGATTTCCTGAGTAATATATGATAACAGTGGAGAGTCATTTCGCCGGTTTGCCGTCTGGCGCAGAGATAGTCAACTACCGCGCGGTATTTAGGACGACGGCGGGAAACATAAAACGACCCGCGTTATGAAAATTAACATTTCATTTATCTTAATAAAATTGTTCAGAAGGTGATGATACGTGTAGTATTATCGGTAAGTTAATAACTTTTGTGACTCTACAAAATTATCGATCTCGTTTTTCAGTCCCATTTTAAAAATTAAAAGCTGTTTCAGAAAGGTAGTGGCCCTTTAAAGACAAACAATAATTCGGAGATATATGAAATAATTTAAATAATAATAATTTAAATTATCAAATAATTTCTTAAAATGTAAAGTATCTCATAATATACTACACATCACACACCTATTATTAATTTTGGACTCGTTACTAATGGTTGGTAATGAACACAGGTGGATAATTCTTTTATTGATGAACAGCAAGACCAAGAACTGCCGAAATATGCCGTTTTACTACAACCAAGTAACATTTACCACTCCCATCCGTCGTAAAACCATTAGGAGAGGAATTAATATAAGCTATCAGTTTGTTTCCAATCCTAGCTGCAATCGAACCTAAATTTAATCAGCAGAATATCAATTAAGAAATTGATGGATATTGCTGAGTTGTACGATTTATGTTATTCGGGAGCATGAATTTACAACAAAAACTGATATTGTATACTCTCGTGCTCTAGCTCAGCTTCCCTCTGCTCGTGAATGTCTGAAAACTGAAACAAACTCATTAGCACTGAAACCTTTTATTTTGTTATTTAATCGATCATATAAAGATTTCTTCACGTTGAAAATCAAGTAAATATCATCTGTATAATTCATATTATAATACAAAAATCTTTCAAAATACAAAAATATCATATGTGCAAAAATCATGTATATCATCAATTTAGTGTCTTACAAAATACGTGTAACATACCGTTACAGTAAGACAACTATACAAAACAAATAAACGAGACCAAAATAATCAATTCAACGAATCATTACATATTTACCTTAATAATGAGAAGAATGGTGGGATATGGCAAAATGTTCCATTAAAACAGTTAATGATGAATGCTGAACAGCTAATTGGAGGTCTCGAAAGGAGGTTGCCCAATTCACCCGCATCACCGGCTCTGAAAACTGGCCTAAACCTTGTCTAAATAACCCGGTTATACGATAGAATGTTAGATACTACCGAATCTCTACAACCATATATGATTGTTTTATGCTAAACTTTTACAATTGAAAAGCATGATTAAATGTGATGCGAGTATTTTCTTTCAAATGGATCTAAAGGAAACATTTCTCAGAAGTCCACAATAATTTGATATTTTTTTTAATTGATGCAAAAAAAAATAATCAGATGACCGAATGACCAAGGACATCACCACGGAAACTCAACGCATTTGATCCTATGTACAAATAAAAGAAAAAATATAGGTGAAATTCAAAGGTAAAATGAAAATAAAATGTCGTATGGATATGGATATAAAAAGCACTTTTGATAATTATTTACAAAAAATAATGATAAAACGATTCATTAGATAAACATTAGAGATAGAAAAATGAGAGATGATGGGTACAGAAGGTTTTACACTAAAACAGTGTTGCTGGTGAATTGGGGTTCCCGAAAAACAATAATAATAAACAAATAATTGAGATCAGTTCATATCCTTAACAACACAATGTCCTGTACATCGGCACCCCATATCACAACGTGCTCTATACACAGACATTTTCCTCGTCATTCCATTGGCTTGAACACAACCAGAATACCAAGTATTGCTCAATGTGAAATGAAAGTCTATTTCACGTGACTACAGAACACAGACCTGTTACACGTCTCTCCCCAACTTCTGGAGGATTGGCTGTTTGCCTTACCCGCAATAACGAACACATGTCTCTCTGTAACAATATGTGTAATGAAACTGTCCTGTCCGATCAGTCACCATATTGTTGACAACAATTTAATAAGCGCATCAGCACTCTCCTACACAAAGTCTTCTATTCGAAGTGATTTTGCTCACCGGGTACTCACGCTGCATTGACTGTCAATATAACAACATAAAGAACACGGTTAGAGATGCATGGTACAGCTTCCCTAGCTGTTACAAACTCAAGTCACATATTGAATGTAAAGAATCCACAAAAGTTCATAAATTTGAGATTATGTATAGTTTTGACAAAAACATACGCAGATTAAAACGTGGAGAAAGACGAAATGGTTATCCAACAATAATTTGGCATATATTTACTAACAAAATCCTTAACAATATTTGAAATCAACCCTATATACATGGTGGTGCTAGGTTGTTGAGATCATCTGAATTGAGGACTGGAATCTCCTCTGGGAAGTCTCTGCTCAGTAATGCAGTGATATTGGAGAAACTTTCCGCCCATTGGAACTCCCCGTGATGTGGAATGTCATCACCTGGTGGTGTTATAGGGACGTGAATGGGTCCATCTAAGGAAGGCAAGGTGTCACAGGGTGGTAATGGGAGGCCACCTGTTTGCCCTGATGTATAGTCCATGTAAGAAGGACATGGCGCAGGTGCCACGGGACATAGTTTGTCAAATGTGAAAATGTCTCCTCCGTACAAACTCGGAGAGGTAACACTTCCAGCAGTTTGGTCATGGCAGCCAGGCGGAATATGTGCGGAAAGTGGTGGCGTGTACGAGTTAGCCCGCTGAGACATCGTGCACTCGGAAGAGTTTAAGTGTTCTTCCATGAACTTTTTGAGTCTCGCTCGTTCAGATCTAAGATCATCTATTTGCTTGGTTAGGGTTTCGTTCTTTTCCTGCTCAATGAAGAAAGTCTGAAATAAAAAGCATCATGAAATTGTATCAATGTTAGCAGAAATTATGCATAATTATGAGGAAGATAAACACAATTGGAATTAAAATTTCGTTATGTAAAACTTGCAATTAATAGAATTTAATTACGAAAATAAGGATTAACATTTTAATATGATTGGTACCTTTAAAATGAACAAAGAAACCTTTCGGAGTGAAGTTACACTAAGCTACGATAGTACGTAGCGCTTATGTTTGGATACTTACTGTCATCAACTTGTCTTCCTGACCTTTCTTCTTATTTCGGCATTTAGTGGCAGCCCGTCGATTCTGTTCCCGGCGACGAGACTTTCTTTCTTTCTCCGCCGCTGTTAGGTCCTGTACAGCAATGAGCAACTATTAAGATCACCATACGACCCATATATATTTCTTCTCATTATTGCAAAGTTATGCTTTTCTTTTTATCAATTATAAACGATTGCAACACACTATCGCCTACCACGAAATTTGCACGATATGGGTTTGCATTTATTTCTATGTACAATATTTGATACCAAAAAACTAAAGGTCAATAATATACATTTTAGATGAACTTTTACCTGTTTGACTTTTGGTTTAGGAGGATCCTTCAAAACTATTTCGTCTTGTCCTTTTGCGAACCGGCGATTAAGTATTGTATATTTGAGTTCCTTCTTTATAAAAGGAAGCAGCTGACCATTGGCAGGAGCCTGCTCTACCTCGTCACCGGACCTCTCATGTACGTCTGTCTGATCAGGAGTGGGAGAGAAAGCTTCAGAAAAGGCCCTCTTGGTAGGTGAAAAGGGTTCTTGTTTTATCCACTTAGAGCAATCCATGTCGGCGGGGTTCTGAAATGGGAGTAAAGCTTTAACTACCATACACCAGGATACGGGAAATACAAATGAACAAAGTATTAAAGTCACAGGTAGAAAAGGAAGAGGTTTTAGAAAATCAAATTGAAGAAACCTATGAAATATTAACACGACATGATGCAATTCTAAGTACTGACGTCGTTAAAGATAAAATATATATCGAGTTCAAAACTGTTCTTTTTACATAAATGTCACCATCTTCAATCTAAAATAGAAACTGTTCAATATGCTCTGACATGGTCAAAATTACGCAGTAAGACCTTTCATAAAATGTGAATTGACCACACGATGTAAAATATCACATGACGAAGTAGAAGAAATGTTACCTAGGTTAAACAATGGCATTAGTCTGATATATTATGTTGTTATGCGCTGGAAACACAATTCAGTTACAAAATGCTACGCATATACGTGTATTTAAGTCAAATTAAATGCATTCGTTTTGTGGATCAAACTGCAAATTAATATGAACCTAGCCTTTTCAAGGATGTGATAATAAATTTGTTGTAAATCAGAACATAAGGACACTGTATATATTTAGTATTCATAAATAGACTAATCAAGTGGAGCAGGTATGTTATATCACAATTGTTAGCATCTATTTATTCCCTTCAATTATTTTCGACGGCAGTGTATTATCACAACCCTGGATTAAGAATGAACTATTTTCATTGTCGTAATGAATCTATTTTCTGAAAACTCGTAAGTAAATACTTCAGACTGAATACACAGAAGTCATATTGATCATAGTTAGAGCGATAGTGAAACAGACCAAGTACGATTTTACAGACTTACGAATAATCCAAAAGAGGAAGCTAATAGTCAGGCAAATATAGGTCCATGTACACGTACAGATTGTATTTTATTATCATGTAACCGTTTGTTGTCTGTGGTCTTTATATACATCATTATTTATAACGGACATGCAACACTGTAATAGATTGAACACGTCTCGATAAGATAGAGATATATTTCCAGGAAAGTTTGTCTGATTTACAGCAGATCACGCAACAATATTTTGAATGGATGGAGAATTCATATTATCTTTCAAAGCTTAGCGCTAATTACACATACTAAAAAGGAATATCAGTTGGATAATGATAACGGCATATACCTGGTACATCACGACATTTAAGTTATGTTGATATCGTGCTTGCTGTTGTATTTTGATGTAAATCTCTCCCCTATTGTGATAACAGCTTTTTCATAGTCAGCATGCACTCTACCTGAGGTCCGATGGCTCTAAAACTATTTGATACATTGTGATCATGTTACAGCTCAGATGAGTAACTCAAAAATAAACATCCATACAATGACTAATTGACCACAGCAAGTGTCAACGCCCATTTCAGCACAACTAGACACATATTAGACATCGTGTAGAAGATCTGAGAACAGTAGTCGTCTGGTTTAACGCCATCCGTAAAACACACGTGTGGCAAGGACTTCATGGGCTCTGAATCATCCGACAACTTATACACGTATAAAGCCAGTGACATTTAATAACACGAGAGCATTAACTTTAAAAACTTCATACAAAGTAACAATTGGTTACCACAAAAAGTAAATTTACATGTTAGAAAAGTTAGAAAAGAAGTCAGTGAAAACTCAAGGTTGATTTTTTACCTGTCTCATCACCGATGCAGTTAGTGTGACAGCCAGACTGGGGTACCACTACCGATTATACTACGTGTGTCTCGTAAATGACGTCTGACCAATCACCGCAGACGTGTGCGCGTGAGCAGTGCAGGTTATGTTGTGATTGGTTACCAGGTTTACTACAACTAATGACCCGCCAGATAGCCTTTACGTTGGCTCTACTATAGTAAACTGAAATTGTAAAGATTAACTCGTTTACAAAAGCCTGCTATGGTTATACTGACGTAAATATGTCAGTATACACATATATGTAATTTCCATATTCCTTGTCCATTTCTCTGAAATGTATTTACATCGCCACCTTTATAAGTTATATTACTTACCTGTCTGCAATCACCTGTTAGGTGTTGCACCAGCGCTATAAATAGAATTACTCCACTGTTCTAGGGTTTTCCATTACCAAGGTACACAGTGATTATCAACAAAGTCTAGTGTGACTACTTACTTTTTACGTGGTGTCGATCATCTGATGACGCGATGGCTACTATAAGAACTGATTTCGTGATCCTGATTTCAAAGTTTATATGTATATTCGCAAGTTGCACGAGCCAGTGACCCCGTAGGCTTTATTCAAATGAGCTGCCATACAGTACGTAAACAGAGCGAAACGACCAATACACACGAGCAATAGGAAGTAACGCCTCGCGAATAATTAGCATACACTTAATATACACACACCGCTTTGTATGGTTACTGGGTCAAAAATAGAAACGGTGCGATACAGTCACTCAAATCACATTATAGTCATAATACACCACTCGGCAATACACAAAAAGTTAAGCGCTCTTATCAGGCAGTCTGGAGGTGTTGTTTTGTGTGGACAATAAGATCGCCCCAATTCTACCCAGCTGATGTGTATACACTCATTATATCGCCTTATGTCTATTATCAGGGATTTAGCGTAACCCCATTATGTTACTATTTAGCGCAAAAAGTCAACGACGTTTATATATCTTCCTTCTGGCAATAATAAGTACATGCGTCATTTGAACAGGTTAACGAACGTTAAATAATAGATCACGTTTAAATTAATCTCTAATTCCTTTGTTGTGTGGCCTATATACAACAATACATGATGTATATCACTGCAATATCATACTCGCCAGATTGTAGCAACGGGTCAAGTTATCTTGGGGGTAAATGGGGAAAACTTTTACTGATTTAATTTTCTATTGTTAATGCTCGCAATCATTTGTCTAAATGATATTGCGGTTTCTAACAGTTCCATTTATTCAAATACAGTGCAATTTATTAAAACTTAATTTCTTCAATAAAACAGTAACTCTACCTCTTTATCCTCTTCAAATGACACCAGCTCTTAATAATGCACTTCCATAGAGCTTAATGGATGACCTGCCTGATTTAACAATATTTATGACTTTTTAACATGCATAATGACTTGACGGTTATTATAAGAAGTTATTAGCCAGTGCGTCTAGGTGTTGTTTTGGGTCGTGGTACACCCTGACGGCCGCCTAGACCTATTTCTCACGTCTGCCATGGTACAGGTGTCCATGTACAACGTAGATAATCATCTAGTGCCTATCACCATCCATACGGCAACTGTCCTTCTAATTACAATGATTTGTGTTTTGTATCAAGTTTGTATCTTGTCATAATACTAATAAATGTGTTCTAGAGTATGATAGTAGACTACTGTTTTATAGTGTAGAGTGACATTTTGTCTTTTATAAATTTCAATAATAAAGACAATTTAAATTATTCTTAAAGTTTTCTGTCAGAACCCGACAGTATGGACACCAGAACACAACTCTCTGCGTTATGATAACTAGCTCACTAATCACTTCAGGTTCAGAATTTAGAGCCATTGTACCTGCCTATCATACACAGGATGAACTGCGCAGTTAAATCCCTTCAGACCTTACCAGTGCTCGTCTATCCATCACATGTGACAGGTGGCAGTGTGTCAATCAAATCATCACCCGACACGCGTATCATCATGGGTATCACCAAAAATGGTCAGTGGCCTAACTAAGGAATATATGGTGAAGTAAAAATTAAGCAATGAATTTCACATGGGCTTTCCCGTTAGTAAATAACCTGATGTTCTGTATGTAAATGTTATCGAGGTTTCAAAGAACTTTAATGGTTAACCTGGGGTTTTCAGGAAGCATATAGGTCTATTCTATAAAAATACATCTCCGAAATCAGTTAAATATAGTATTCAGTCATGTTCATTGATCGTTTCATGTAAATATGAAGATTAACCAACGGCTAAAACACAAACATTAGACACATTAGATAAGTTGTATAATAAGACCTAATAAGTAGACTATCCTTAGGAAGATCATTTCCATATTTTATGGGATATCAAAAAGACGAAATGATTTTTTTATAAAAGAAAGAAAACAATGCATAAACTTTCAGCAAAACATTAAAAAGAAAAAAATGATACAAAAACAACATAATAATAAAGTGATTACTGTAAAGCAAACCCATTTGACACATTCAAGTAAAATTCATATAAAAATAACGTGTTTGATTACAAATTTGTATTCAATTTTCATTATTTCCTTTTCTCCTTTTTGTCGTATTTAGCAGGCAGTTTTATGTGTATAACTAATAATGCAACCAACATTTAAACATTACAATATAAAGTGTTTATCAAAAGTTCCCCTACTACACATCCACGTTATGTAATAGATATGCTTGCAAAAAATTATTTGGAATATTATTAACACGATGTTGTCAAAACAAAAGACAAAAGGATTAAGTCATATAAAAAGCCCTTTCCTAATACACAAGGAGACAAACAATGGACCCAGAAATATTGATAGACATTAAACACAAAAAATTGCATTTTTTATGAAATTAAACATCTTTTACAGGGCCTAATATAATGATGCATGTGTCTGAAAATACTTTGATTTACATAACCAACATATAGCTCACTATCACACAATACAGTCATTTCCGAATTCAAGTTTCTTAGTTATCAAATAAATTAATTCTGCGGTTTACATACATGTACTTATTATAATCACTGAAAAAATTACAAACACTCTACTAGTAACCCGAACAAGAAGGCCTCAAATGACATGATATATTTAACAATAATTGCTTTTTATATGTATGGTGCTTTACATTTGAGTTCGTAAATATGACATATCTGTATCATGCTTATTACAATGACAAATCTTAAACTGTTTGCGCGTGTCAGAAGTAATATATCAGGATCATTGTAGATACCGAGTTTTTGGTTTCTTATCATATTGCCATTTTCAAACTTCATTTGGGATATTGTCATTTATTTTTTATTAAATCGTAATAAGGTTTGAGTTAAAGTGACAGTAACTTGATATTGTGTTGCATTACAACAGTGCACGTTTACTTGATCCGGACAACAATTCAGTTTTGATAAATATATTGTATCTGATCTTTATGACCTTGTCGCGGTTCTACTTATTTGATTAACGAGTTGTTCACTTTAGAATTCAATCAGAATCAGAGTGACAACACGGAACAGTCTGTAGTACCGGTGGGGGTAGCGAGGATTAAGATAAGAGCTGATCCTTGACCTAGTAAACTGCTGTCCTGATGTATAAACAAAGCGTCACGTCTTCGTCCAGGGCTCGCTAACGACGCAATACACTACAGATATGTATACTAGACAGCAATACTTTTATGAAAACATTGCATCAGTCAGATATATATATTTATAGCGCAAACTCAATTACGTGTCATCGTATGAACGGAAACAGGGAGTTAAAATAACAAGCATACATGATCAATCTATTCCGGTTTTATCTTAAAATAGAGTTGGTGGCCTTGTATAGACTAATGTCAGATCGGATACTGACCAGTCTCGGTATGAATAATAAAATTGTCATCTAATTGATATATCCTTACTATGACAAACGAATACTTCATATTATTTCTTTATTGTCGACAAAACAAAAGACGCTTGAATTTGGGAACATCTGGTCCATTTTCCTATAATTTTTATTATTATTTTTGTACACAATTACCCTCAAGGACACCATAGACTGATTATATGGACAACATTGCATGACGCCAAAATTCGTTCAAATTCAACCTTCTAAAACTGAATTCATAAGGAAAAACAACTTCTACTTAAAGTATATATATCATAGAACACATAATTATATACACAATTGTAATAGTAATGATAGACTTAATTGTAAGTATAATTTTTCGACATCGTTCTATAGGTGAGGATAAAACCCCGTAAATCCATGTTTAACTGTCAAGGTCACAGAAGTACACCAATTAATGTTTCCCTGCTTAATATTGCTTGTAGTCTAACAATACACTTAATCTGCATCCCGTCGCTTATAGAAAACCACCTGTTACCCCATTGTATGATCATAGAAAGCGACAATTTTTCCCTATCCTTTTAGCTTTTTCTTTCCTTGACATCGTTCCAGCCTTGACCTTTCTGAGTGCGTTTATGTATGCCAGGAAAGTTCTTAATTATGTATCGTGGTTGAGACATACACCTACCACAGGGCCATGTATAGTTTCTATATGAAAAAATAGCCAGAAATACATATAAAATAACACAAAGGATTCATCGATCGTTTGCCAGAAATCTGACCTATATTTTTGTAACTCGGTATTTTCATACTTAATCGTCACCTACCTACGTATTTATAACACCGATATCTTCATAAAGGTTCAATCTTTTCATCCATACCAGTGTTCACACGTCTCTTTTTCTCTACAAGTTGTAATACTACTTTAATCAGGACGTGCATTGCTCATTTCGTGCCATTTTGATTTGGGTCGCCAGCGACCTTGACACTTTTCGGAGCTCCTCTGCTCTCACCAATGCAGGTAAGTGTAAAAAACAAAAAGGAACGATTGCTAGACTTTGGAACTTTTTGTTTTTTACACTTACCTGCATTGGTGAGAGCAGAGGAGCTCCGAAAAGTGTCAAGGTCGCTGGCGACCCAAATCAAAATGGCACGAAATGAGCAATGCACGTCCGATTAAAGTAGTATTACAACTTGTAGAGAAAAAGAGACGTGTGAACACTGGTATGGATGAAAAGATTGAACCTTTATGAAGATATCGGTGTTATAAATACGTAGGTAGGTGACGATTAAGTATGAAAATACCGAGTTACAAAAATATAGGTCAGATTTCTGGCAAGCGATCGATGAATCCCTTGTGTGTTTATATGTATTTCTGACTATTTTTTTTATAGAAACTATACATGGCCCTGTGCACCTACTGAGCACTCTCCATTTAATAAGTCCAATTGTTAGTATAATATGACCGGATGGGGTATGTTGTTTGGTGTCTCCGACAGTATGATTCGTTAATATAACACTATAAAACTGACAGGAGCTCCATCTATTACAATATGACATAACCTGAATATACCACAGTGTTTGAAAACACACTTTAACCACATGCACATATTCACACTGTATACAGGACAGGTCTTAGCTCTGTAATGTTAATCAAGATAAGATCAAAATATGAGCTGGACAGACGATTAGGAAAAAAAAGGCAATTTTAATTCAAACAAAAATAAAAGCAAATGCATTTACCGCCTACCTGCAGGATGATGACAAAAGACGACTTAATTAAGGATAGTATCTGTCTCTGCTACTTTTAAAACTCACCTTCAAATATTTCCCTCTATCTTATCTATCTCACGTTTGGAGAAATGTTCCGTTCCGACTTGCTGCCTGGCTGAAATCAGAGAAACTAAGTTTTATCCTTATGCAATTGTTTTGTCCGTTGTCCATATACCAGTTGATATGACAGGGAAGGCTGTTTAGTATCTTTGGCAGTACGGAGCAGTGGGATAACCATAACCAGCCAATATCTATTTATTAAACCTTAAAATGAGCTTTAACAAGAGCATTGGGATAATAATATAAGATCTTCAAAAAACTAAAAACAACAGCGGGAATGCCATCAGTTTTCTTCACAAGCCTCAAAACATCATCTGTATATCTATGGAGGTACATTATTTTAATCTCCATTGTATATGCTATACTGTACATTTTCACTAAACCATCGAACTATGTTTGGTAAGGTTTACTGCTCAAGTCTTGCGTGTTTTTGACATTGCATTATCATGTTTATATTTGTCTTTTTACCAGGAGTAGAAGCTAAAATGTATTTGTATCAACGCTGACGTGTCTTTATTAAGAGACATGGTGGACGCTATAAGGATAAAGAAGGTACCACAGGACGTTGTTGTTAAAAGTATCTTATAAGAACATCTCACCAACAGGATAATTTAACTATGTACAGGTCATGATATCCTCGTCAGTTACATAATGAAAGCTTCAAAGAACCCCTCGTTAGACAAGTAGGGCGCCCGTTGCATCAGTATCGAATATGGATACATTGTTTGACCCGCCTCTTTGTTCGGCGCGCTAGGAAACGAGTGTTGTTTTGATTATTTATCTCAGCAATGAAAGCCTATCGTACGTCAGCTAACAGCTTTATATCAGTTTAAATAGCTGTTTGTAACAATCAGTTTAAGGACTGTGTGTGTTACAATAACGTTATTCGGTATAAGGGTGATCAAATCAGCTTTCAGGCTGGTTTTCAGAATAAACTTGATACTGTCACAATTGGCTTGTTGTAACGAAATTTCGGTACTAGGCAACAGTAGTTTTGTAAATTGCAATAAAAGAAGATTAATATCATGTATATGCAACGTTCATCGATTATCCGCGGAACTTTCCTGATAACCGTATTTGAATATGTTTATATATTTCGAGCATGCACATTGTATCCTTGTACATATTTTCGGATTTCAACATTGATGCCACTATTTACATATGGATTCTAAAAAATGTTTGCAAACTCTGTGAATTCGCTTTCCGAATAAAAGATAATAAATATCTATTTTCATAACACAAAAATAGTGACTTCAACGTTCCCATCGATTTTTCAACGGGTTATTTTTCCAAACCAATACGCAAACATCAAAATCTCGCCGGGTTTTTGCGCCATTCCCTGATTTTTGTTTTTCATAAAGGTATAAAAATGGCTGATCAAATTTAGAATGAAAACAAATTAATAAGCGAAATTCAAATATTTGAAAATATTTTTTCCAAATTATTATTCTTCAACATTGAATTTTGAAACAAACTAATGTTTATATATCAGTTTTATTCCGAACTGCGTCAATTATAGAATAAATATAAGAGCGACAAGCAGGTTACCTCCAACTGTGTCAACAAGTTAATAACTATACATTTATGAGTCCGGTGTAGAGGATTATTCATGTCTGTGTAAGTACCAAACTAATAATAAACCCAATTTTCACAGATTCTGGTAAACACATGTGTTCACAAAGCTATAAAATGTTATGATAAGTAATCTATTTTATCTTTTTTTTTTAATATTTTTTGAAGGCGAAACTAGCTGATTGACATTGTTGTATATTCCTAGATATATGCATAGACAGCTTTCAGATAAAGAAATGGTATGTAAAATTCATCCTCATGATTGAGAGGAAGAAGGCAAGCAATGTAAAAGTGCTTGAAATACATGTGGATATACTGCACCACTAATATAATGGAACTGGTGACTAAAACATACAGAATTAAACGGGATACGGGAATGCGAAGACCTAGTGTCCCGGAAGGCTATGCGGTCATGACGCCAAGTGATAATTTCCAGGTTAAGGTATACCTTTCAATAAGATTTTTTTAGCAACGATACCAATTGACATACCAAAACATTTAATTAGGAATAGGTACAAATAACATTTGAAAACATTTTGAATTGTATATTATGATGAAAACCATTGTCCCCAGGCAATTATTACATCAATCGTTGACTACTATAATTAAGGTAATTGGTGTCATACAAATCTTATACATATTCTACATATACACGTTAATGATCATTGAAGTTTAGCATTGGAACAATACCTTATGCGTAGGATGAAGAATACCGTATATAAATTCCTTAGACGATCATCAGGAAGACTCAGACACGAAACTATGGCTCATCTACAGCATGTTATGTTAATCTGTTTTGTAATAATTATAGCTGATGAATGCATCTGCATATTCTAAATTGTAATAATGTGGTTACCATTTCGCGTTGTAGATGGGTTAACCAATGCAGGTTATTGCATAAAAACGTCACCATGTATCTTTTTTCTTTGCGTCAGAGAGCCAATGTTAAAAACTAGGAAAAAATTTGGATGGGTCATCTTTGATATGCGTCAGATTGTAACCCGCCCTTCTTGGTGTAATTTTAGCCATGACATTCTTGTCAATCAAGAACAGATATATCTCCGTTACCTACTACAATTATAAATAGTGCCATGGCAATATGCATATTAAAATAATATTACTTAGAGTAGTCGTTCGTTTATCTTCAAGCGTGGAAAATTTCACTACGTAAACTATAAGTATAGAATATGGTGTGCTGGGGGAATCACCCTGTTGTGTAACTGTCACCGGTTTACATACAGGTGTTAGCGCCTCGAGGGGTCTTAACGTGTGGCATGGTAATACCATTGGGCATATCGACTACATTTGTAATTAGGTTATAAGTTATAATCAAGTGCTCCTTATTCACACTAATTCTTTTACTAATTCCACCGGCTCTTTAGAAAATTTATTATATTGATACGGTACCTGTTGGGAACAGTGTAATGCATAAAATTACTATATTAATAAGAAGAATGATAGAAAGGGGAAATATCCATACTTATTATTACAATATTAGATTCTTGATATATATAAAAAAAAATATTTAAAGTTTTCTGAAATAGATATTTATTAAAAGTAAGTTTTCACGGAAGGCTGGATACAATTTTCATATAGAAATCATTTCCGTTCCACTTATTGCACATATTTTAAGTGTAACTATGATTTATTGATTTTAAACTGACAATTATGTACTTGTACTTATCTTGACTCACTATCTGCAGTTTATGTTGTATAATATGGGTATTTAAAAAAAATCAATGACATAGGGGAAATTAAACAGTTTAGCATTACATGAACATATCTAAAAGGCAAACATTAAGTTATCTGATATATATTTTTTTTTCAATTTTGATACATACCATAAATCATTAACACCAAATAAAGAAACATCAACGTCTGGACATTCGAGACATAAAGTGTGTTTGATTCTTTAGATATATCTCAGGATCAATACTTTTATATGGTATACAGTGGACTTTATTTTTTACTAGGAAGAACCCAGCTGTGTTGATCAATGCACCTAAGCAAACATAGAAACATGGCATCAGTCCAAAAAAGACAACTGATCTCCGTCTGGAGATCATACTTTTTCATGTGTAATTTTATTAAAAAATCCATTTTAAATCTAAAACTGTGTACAGATGAATCTATAATTTAAACAGACAAACATTAATTTAAGCAGCCGATGATTTTTTAAATGTTAAGTCTAAATACGAATATCTTTAATGTCAATATAGTATACAACTAATGTTTTCATATTAATAAAGATACTTAACGAGTTATAATGCATGTGACGTAAGTTTCTATATATATGACGGCCACGTATAAACACGTGATAGATCAGTGTGAGCACGGGGGTCTGTCGCTTTTCTATTTATATACTTAAAGGTCTCCGCGACAGATTTCCATTTCATTTCTCTATCATAAAACAAAGTATTATTGCACATCAAATCATTTTCTTTTATTAGAAAATTATTATGTTTTTATTTATTTATATCACTGCAAGTTGTCGTAATGCCTTACAGTGATCTACTACTAAGATATATGTAATTTTATAATAGTAATTACGCAACCATCGAAAGCTTTGGCAATCATAATCAAGCAATAGTTTTATGAAATAAAATTTCAACCTCCACTACATGTTTTCAGATGTAACAACTATTATATTGATTTAGTTTTAATAATGATAATAAATTATCAATACTTTGTCCGTAATTTACTAGTATTTTATTTCAATTCTGTGCTATAAATAAACTTGCAATCACGACAATGGGGTTTTGTTTATAGCCTGGTTTTCATGCTCCTTTGTATTAATATTCTGTCACTTACTGCCTGAAGCTAAGCCACAAACACCAAATAAACTGATGTTTACGTGATGTCGAGTTGAGTGGTTATGATGTTAAAAAGTTCGGTGTTCCTTGTATTATCTCAGTCCTCTTTATTTGTACAGTTACAAACAAAAAAGTGCTACCTTTGCAAGCTTTTTTTCAGGAATTTTCATGCAAAACTATTGTTTCATCATTCTGGTTGTATCTATTTCAAAATGTATTATGAAATATATTGCTGTAGAATGTACCGCTATCTACACAAACATCTTGCAAAGCAGTAGCATCTTAACTTAATGAAGTTCAATGACCATGTGGACGCTAAATCTGCATATTCTGAATATATTTTTTTTAATATTTTTATAATATGCAAATATTAAACATCAAAATATTTTCAAACTTCTACATTTATAAAAAGTTATTACATTGTAGTTAGAGGGACCAAAGTTTGTTCTTCTCATTTCCGTTACTTTCTTATTAATCCTATTGTCATTCAGTGTTATCTTTTTGCAAGTTGTGTGCTTTTGGTACGGTAAAAATCAAATACCGTGTGTATTGTATCTTTTGCATAGTCCTAGGACACTATCCATGTGAATGATTAAATCATTGTTAGTATTGTTGAAAAATCAAGGTGGCTGAAGAAAGCATTTCTCATTTTTAATTCCTAAACTTCATTTAATTTTCAAAATCAAAATAAAGCGTAGATAGCAGTTCACATGGAATTTAGTGCATTGATGTATTTACAAAGAAGCTGGTGTTTGGTGAGATTCACATTTCGCTGTCACTGCTTTGTCTATATATCGTCTATCCATGTGCATATATTTTTAGAATCTAGTATTCACATTTTCTACGAACACACATATTGAAAAGTTACTTTAATACTAATTCATATCTCTTATAAAATCAATTCTTTGTTTTAATATCTTCATGATGGTATATTGAAATAGTGTATTCATCAAAGTACTCTGTAATAAACAAGTATTTATAATCACAGGGGATAGAAGATCACGTTTTATTGTTTTGTCACGCGCTGATAATTTTAGCTATATATATTAAGGTCGTTATCTATACAATTAATGAAAGGCTATGGGCATTTAATACTGAGTTTAAGAAATATAATTTGTTACCGTTGTTGGCACGTTATTAGATTATTACCTTTATCCTCCAGGTGTCGGCACAGGTGTCACGTAGGTACGTTTTGGTAGTAAGCTTTTTGTGTTCTATATAAAGCACCTTGTATTTTGATAAAAAATATTGTCATTTTATTGTTCAAATTTGAGGTTTTTTTTAACAACCTTTCAGTTAAAAAATTGGCAACATTACAATATTGACGTTTCTGTTTCTTTTCGCCTGTACACCACGGCTCACTGATTGTTTACTGATGTTGTTGGTGATCAGAATCTCAATAAAGATCTCTCTGGAGTAAGTCCAGAGTTAGGATCCCTCCATCATGTTGCCATGCGTCATCTTTAAGGCAGGAAACATTAACAAGAAACTCATCGTCAAAATAGAATATGTAAATTTTATTTCCATTTTTTTTCTTCAGCGACCCAAACATTCACAAAGAAAACACATTACCTACATCAAGTAGTTAACTTCATTGAATTTAATGGAGTGTAACTACATAGTCGTCCTTTGTTGGTAAACACAAATTTTGTACTGAACCTTGTTTACTTTAAGTACATCTCCGGGGCAGACATTAACTCAACCGTGTCCGTTTAAACACTGCACTCAGAACACTTGTAGTCTAGACTTAATAACAGAGTAGCTTAGCAGAATCATATTACCTGCTTTAACCTGACGGTCAGACCATAAAAACTCAGTCGTGTGTTGGAAGTAGATATATATTATTGATACGGTACTTCCAGTATGATTAAGTAGTCCAAAGGCCCTCGGGCGTTTGTTGTGTCAATGCATGTATACTCATTGGAATTGATAAGATAGCTTTGAAAAGTAAAAACTGTAAGGTAACTGACATCGCGCGTGTTTTACTGAAAAGCGTATAATCTTTGTCCTGATGCTATTTTAAGTAGATTAAAGGGATTTATCTGCCTAATTAACTCACAGCATATATCCAATTTCTACCACTGACATCCGGAAACATTTGTTTCAGTATTATTCATTACTTACCAAACTTAAAAATTACTGACAAAATAGCTAAACAACATTCTGTACTTAAATAAATTGAACGGTTGGGCCCTAAATATAAAATGATATGATCTGAGACTTCTCAGCATAGATGACCAAACTCTCAAAAGGAGTAACCGCATTCTACTGCATAGTCTCAAAATGAGATAACAAAATGATAGTAGTATCAATGAACTATGTATGACTTTAAATATCGATATAAATTTTTGTTGCAGATTCATGCAGTTTGCAAAGAAAATCCCTTTCATATTCCGATGAAATTAAAAAAATAGTGACATCAGTGCTTAAATATTAATATTTAAAATAGCCAAGGTGATAGACATTATTGGATGGAGATTTACTTAATATCTTAAAGTGAGTTCATTGAAGGACAGTCTCTTCTGTAATTCGATGAGTTGTGTATGGTTAGTGCAAATGTACTGTATTTTTGTAATATTCTTGTTCATTTTGAGAATATCTATACTATCTCATTGAAACATACTGTGACAGACACCAAACAGCACACCCCAACGGCTCACATTTAACTTAAAACGGAATTTCATAGCCATCTTAATTGGGGAAAACGATCAACTCTAGGTCAAAGGTCAAAAGTGAAGCAGTGTCAAATGGTAAGGGAGACGTTAGGAAGAGGAATACCATTTAAGAAGTAGAAAGCATATCCTATATTAAGCAGTCTTTTACGACCATGCAATGAATCAGCAGAACACAACTATAGAGTAGGTTGCTTGGCGATGGATACTGTCGTATTACCATAGTTAGTATTGAAAGTTATAAACACGTACTCATATTGAACTACACTTTGTAACATACATGTATATGGTGCATATATAAGTTTTAAATAGAGATTAATATTTAAAACACATGAATGACAAAAACTGGCCATTGACCACAAGGTTGTGTCTTTTGAAAAGACATTTTATCTACAATTCTTTCTGACAGCATTCATGGGGCATTCCCTATTTGTCAATTACTTAGATGTCAGTTAAAGAAATCCTGCTCAAAATATTCAAAAGGAAGGGTCTTTGTTCATTCTCTATATCAGTACATGTATATGACCCACTTGTATCCCTGTCACCTAGCCCGTGTGACCCCATGTCAAGATTCACATGTGGTGGTAAATATCGATTACGTGCTATAAAGTCGTTAAACAGAATTATCAAGGTAGTGTTTCACAAAACATGCACAGAAACTTACGTTAGTGACAACGATTTTAAAAAAAACTCTTACAATTTTAGCATGCTTGCTGTGATGAAAACTTTTAGGGAAGACAATGTAACACTTATCGTTTTGAGTGCATGTTTATGATGTAATTACTGCTAACGTAAACAACAGAAATGTGTTTTGTTTGCCTTTTACCTATGGCCTCTAAACGAAAACACGAGTCTGAATAAAAACAAAACCTGCAGATTACCAGAAGGTACCTTCGTACATGAAATTATACTTATCACTGTGGTGCCTCAGACGGCCTACCGTGGAGGAATTTTCTTTTTACAATTGAATTAAAATTATTCTACATACGATGTCATTATTATTTTGTTTTTGTAATTTAACATTAAATACTGACTGAGACATTTTGATTTGATTCATTGGTGTATGAACAATTTCTATCAAAGTGTACTTTGAAGTTTAGTACGTGAATCGTCACACTGTATGTCACAAAGACTCAAGCTAAATCAATGTTCACAGAGCAACAATCTGCACCGGATCTATTTCAAAATTGCTTGTATTGATATGAAAATGCCAAATTATAAATTTTTAATTTCATTTTTTTTCAACAAGGGGTATCACTTTGGGACGTTTTATGGCCACTCAGTAATAAGCAAATTATTTTGCGTAAATATACTTAAAGTCAGCTGCATATTGTATGCTATTCAGAACATTCGATATTTTCTGGACTCATGGTAATTTCAGAGGTCAAAGTTCAAATTGTGAATATTCATATATTCATTATTATTATTTTTTTTTTGCAAGCAAATCATGATTTGTGATGTTCAGTTATGAAAACAGATGAAACACTGAAAGACGTAGGTCACATTGACACAATTTCTCAGTTTTTGTATTTTAACATTAAAACAAACATTATTTTGTTGGTTATTGTCAAAGAAATACGATCTCACAATGTATAATACATATTGAATACATGCTATTTTTTTCAAGAGCCACGAGATAAAGATATCAGATTTAGCCGCCTTTTATTATCATAAAACAAACTAATATAAATATATAAAAAAAACCTACATTAAACATGAAAACCTACAAGAGGTGTCGCTTAAGACTATCTTATTAATCAAACATAAATAACTTAGAAACGTGCTTTACACATGCAGGAACCAAAAGATGCTTAGTTAAGAATCGATAACTTTCATTAAATATGGTCTGATTTATTTCTGTTACCCAATCTGAATAAGGTCACGATCCGTATGCAGTGTAAATATATTATATTTTATCAACATCAAGAAACATATACCATTCTACATTGTCAAGTTAATTGGGGATGTGCGTATGCTCATCATTACAGAATATGAGAAGAAAACTTGATATCTTAATACATTTGTACTCAGAAACGTATTATAAATACACATTGAATTTCATAAAGATATACTTCATAAAGGTATATGCAATATATTCTATATATAGAGGATCTTACATGAGTGGCTATGTGATATGAAATTTATCAAAAGAGTTCAATAATTTGATATGCCACGCCTTGCCACGCCCTTAGGCGAGTGGCATATTAAATTATTTAACGAGTTTGATAAATTCCATATCACATAGTCACGAGTATAAGATTCTAATAAACACATAACTTCTACGAATAAAAATATAAGCAAAAGATTAAAAAAAACCGTCTCTATATAAAACAGTAGTACAAATCCCGGCTAGGATGTGACGTTACCGTCGTCTGAGACAAAAATGCGACGTCATAAATATATATTATGACGTAAAAACTACCTGTGACGTCATAATAGTGTTATTTCACATGTGTCTTACGATATTTATGACATGGCCAGACGGGCAAGTTATATGATAAAACAAATACTAAAATGATTATTATCACTCTGTGTTTTTCCCAAGGTCAAGCATTCGTGGCCTACGTTAAGTACTGTATACCCAGTGTCTTAACTGTAAACGAAGTACAATTTGGTCAGTGGCTTATCTCTCAGTATATCACAATAGTGGTTAAGTCTTCAAATTACATATCAGGACAACAGTCTCATATACTGGACTCTGAACTCTAAACTTCCTGCTGGTATACATCCAAAGGTGTAAAGCATGAATACACACTATGGTTGTATATAAATAACTTACTTATCAATATTGTCATTATGATTTGCATGTTACGAAGTTCATATTTATATGCGCATGTGGTGCACATGTATTGGGAACTACAATGTCTAAATAAAGTACATACGGACGTAAAGGTAAACTGGAAACTACAGGTAGGCTATAATTATGTAACATGATTGTGCTGTTTTCAGTTGAACTAGATATGGACTAAATAGATAAAACAAACAAGGGGGGATCAGGTTACCATTTACACGTGGACAATGTGTACCCGTCAGTCCAAATAATGCTAACTGGTGACCCAGACCTGCAGGGTTAGGAGATGTTCTGAGACAACGCCTACATCTCCAGCCTGCCCTAGGTGTGTGGGTGATTATCAGACTACACGTCAATGTGCCCTTGTCTAAAACACCTACCCGAGGTCTCCTCTGATTAATATAACCAGGTCAATTTGGCAGACAACCAAATTATGGTTTAATGCGCAATAAAGCTGAAGCTACCACACGACCTTGATTGGATTGTTTATTGGGATTCATGTTCGATCGAGCTTTTCATAGTATGCTTTATTGATAATATACCTATCTGTTAAATGCGATCATGTACATAAGATAAAAAGTATAGTGTTAGCCTGTGCACAATAGTCGATGTCAATCTTAACCATGTTCGCTTTTCATTCCATATTGGGTATTGAATTTCTATAAGCTGTTGCTCCGTGAAGACTGCATTCGAAAGCCTCACCTGTTGAAATCCGTGAAAAAGAAATTGCAATATAATCAGCAATCTGATGTAAGATAAAAATGTTACATGTTATTAATGTCATTACAACTAATATCTTATCAAACACTAAATAACGACTTATCATACCATGATTGCCAATGGTGAGTGCACTACCGAAGGCACACTTATGTGAAAACCCATTCGTTCACAGTCGTTTCTGAGAAAAAGAACAAGAGAATCAATTACTAATCACTATCTGGAACAAATTACACGTATGCTGTATTATGAATAACTATTGTGTCAACTTCCTAGTTACCCGCATTCCCTGACTTCTTAAAGGTCAATATGCACTGTCACCTACTGATTCTTATACTTGGTATTGTATCTTGGTCCAGGTTTGACCTAGATTTCTGGGAAGGGTAGCTTCACTGGAACAGAGAGATATTTCAGGGATCCCTGGTCCTAATTTCATTGCATTCTATATATAGTATCGGGTAACATTTTTTATAGTTCGATGTGGATGAAAGCCTAAGGAAGATGTGTTTTCTAGAGCCTAAATAAGTTGCCTGAATGAACTTGCAAATGCAAGATACATGTATCGTCTGTGTCAACGAGATTGCACTATTATAATGAGTCAAAGTTGAAATGCTACGCCACTCGCACTTTTCATCAACCCTGCCGCCGTCCTAAAGTATCATAGGTGTTTATAGGACGTTAAACAGATAATTACAATCCAAAAGAAAATGACTGTTACATAAACTTGATGATCTTGATCGACTGTACAGATAGAAAGTATATACTTGTCTGGAGACCCATGGATGTTGTCGAAAGATGCGCAGTCGACGGCGGGTTCTGATCGGGAAATGTTCTTTTGCTCATTGATCATTTTATCAGCATTGTAGTTTTATTGTAGCTACATGTACCCCATTTTTTATTTTGGTTAGACCAATATTTTACCTACCACCTCGGTATGGTTGATGGTGTAGAGAATCTAATCCCCTTATACTTTTACAGAGTTATGTGTATGTTGTTTTTTTTAAATCTAATTTTAATTTTATAAGATTTTGCTGCTAGGTCGCTGCACTTTGTTATAATTTTGTGATATTTTGTGGGACTATTTGCCCTTAAATTGGCTTATTGTGTCATGCGTATTGTCTTAATACTATCATTTTTCAACAATTTGTAAAGAAATCGCTAAGATAACTAAGGTTTTAGACCCTGTTTAAACTAGTGATGTTTTGTATGCCTATATATCACTTCTTAGGTGTACTTGAACATAACTTAGTTGATATAAAGTGTCTATGCATCCGTCCTAACCTTAGATGTTACTGTTGACACATAAATTGTTGTGTTGTTTGTATAGTTTGACAAAATATGCAAAAATTGTACACTTTTTAGTTGCAAGTTCACAGGGTTCAGTACATATTTCTGTCTCACCAAATAACCATGCCATCATGTTTACTAGTGCTTATAGCATCTGGTAGGAGCGTTGGTTTGACCAGATTCGACTTCATTTGTTTTAGTTTAAACAGGTTCTTAAACCGTAAGTTGTACCTTTTCCTTTGAAATATTTCTTTTTCGAAATTTTGTCAGATATTACTTAAGCATATTGAACTGTGCAAAATGTAACCATTTTTTATATTGGAATTATTCATTCATGTTTATAAGAATATTATAGGTAGTAGCCCTCCCAAACCATATCACCATACTAATTGACCATTAATCACTACTTCCGTAGTATTATCGTACAAAACCACAATGTGTTGTCATGTTTAACTCTACAAGGATGACTCAGGGCAAAGACTGACGAATAATTCTATGGTAAATAATGGATAATCTCGCTCTACAAAACTAATATATGGGATTTAAAACAAAAATAGAACATGGAGCTGTAATGTCAATGAAGATATCTCGACGTATCCAGATTTTGTCATGCATGTTGATGTCGCAGAAATCAATCTCTACACATGAATCTTTGTTTATAATAGCATACATGGTATGACCATTACTATTGTTTAAATTACTTTATTCACTTAACGCCAATTAATTTGTCTTGTGTCGCTGAATTTACAATAAACCAATATAAATAGCACCGGGTTTGTATAATAATGTATGTATCAATATTTGTAGTAATTAAGTATTGAGCGTGATTGTGCGAGTACAGAAACATGGCAGTTAACATTTGTATCTGACAAATATAGTAACGAAGTGTTATAAACGGAAGGAGATCATGCTAAATCTAGATTGTTTATTTTATTGCAGGCAAGAAAAATAAATCTATTTGAAACGTTCATTTTAATTATGTCCTCGAACATAACTGCGCAAGGGATACAACTCCGGTTATGTTCGAAGTATATATAGGAGGATAACACGCTTGTGTATTTAATTGATAATGATTTCTGAAAAGGAGTTTGGTTCTTGTATCATACAAACTTTAAAAGAATCATTTTCAGATGCAAATTTTAGCTAGAACTGCCTATATAACTTTAGTCATATTATTTCTATAATGAAAGGTGTTGAATATAACATTCATATAAATGTCAGAATCTATAGAATCTAAGTTAAACTGCATTAACTAATTTCCCATTGGATTAAATGTGATTGCAATTATTTGTCCGAATCACTTACAAATGACAGTTAATTCAGATTGCAAAATAACCTTCAACAGTGAATTCATCTGCAATTTAAGTTTATGCGATATCATTCTTTTATGTCCCTCAACAAATCTATCTGGTCATCCACCTGCCTGAGTATAACTTCGGACGTAAAGTCTATAAAACAAATATTACGTTAAATCCTACCCGGCAGACGTGCTTATGGTAACGTATTGTTCCTAATGTCACTGACATCTATTGTTAATGAACCATTAAGGTACAGACATGACTGGGCGTGATTTTGTGATTTGGATTGGAGTTTTAAAAGGATAAAGATTACTTCTGGGCAAAATTTCCTCTGACTTGATGTATTAGATCACCACAAACGGTATCACGTATAATAAGTCGGGGGTCAATGAATCCTAGAGTCAAGAGGATTATGAACAAATCCTGTTTTGTATTAGTAACATAGGGTCCGCCCACCTTGCCATGCTTTTTATAGGTACCTATGTACGGAAACAAACCAGACGCCTACTCACATCATGTTATTTATGGTCACTTATATAACCCTATTGTTTTACATTAGATATTTTTATGATCTGAATCTGTTAATAGATAATTTATTTTTTACAAGATTTTAAATATATTATCATGTACATCTTACATTGACACTATAATATGAGCCATTTCACATCTTGGTCGTCTTGTGCGAAGTAAGAGAAGTAACTCTAACACATTGTGCTCTCTTAATTTGTGTTTGAAATAAAAACAAAACTTTTCCAACAAATTGCTGCTTTTGTAGATTTGTGTACTCTTTATGCCATTCGTGAGAATTTATTCTACAAATGTACAAATGTATTCTACTGACACCGATCCTTGTTTACTGACACCGATCCTTGTTTTCTGTTGAAAGTTTACAGAAAAAGCTAGTGTCTAAATCTAAGTAAAACAACCAATATGCAATGTGAAAGAACTCCTGTTAAAGATAGGTAACTCTGTTATGTTTATTAAGTTTTAATTAAAAGGGGTGATTAAATGTCGATGACTTTTGATGCAATTTTATATAAATATGAGTGACCACAATATCGGTCATCGATAACAAGATTAGACAAAGCTCGAAAATATGGGTCAGTGGCCTTCATATAAGTCGTTAATTGATATTAAAATGCCAGGTGAGAAACACACAGGTGTACTGTGTTGAATGAACCCCCGGGACACCACCATTAAATGTGATAATAGATTCACAGTATATTCGCCACCTCAAAGGAAATCAATTAAGCTGTGGAAATATTGGATTCTATGAATTTATTGTATATATTAATAAGAGTTGTATGAATGGTAACTATTAGACCGAAACCAAAAAATCTTTTATCTTTCATAACAAAATGCTAATCGTATTAAACCTGTGATTGATATTAACATATATTGATCGCGTAAGGCTCTGCTTGAATATACCATTAAAGATATGTGAATAACTGCAAACACTATATGTTTTGATTTTTAACACAATAATAGTGGTGGTGGGAAGTCTTTTACAATTGTTAATTATTTCTCTCAAACATCCCCTTATACGTAATATAGAATATCTATCTCTGTTTGCTCTTTATCCAATAAGACGCTTTAATAATGATGCATTAAAACTGAATATGCTCAGATATTAATAAACACACACACACCCTCACCACCTCTCACACACCCTCACACACACACCCTCATCAACTCTCACACACGGATGGTAGGCTTTGTATCAATACTGTTTAGCATGTCAACAGTCGTATTCCTAAAAGTTAGTCATAATCCAATGTATTATTACAATACCACAAAACATTCTTGGTAAATGCACGTTTTGGAGTTTAAAGCCCGAGGGAAATCTTAACAACACCAAAATAAAAACACGTTATGGTATAGGTAGGCCTAGTGTCGACATGATGCAATGAATGTGTAACAAGCTTCTTACTATGGACTTCCGATTTTTCTCATGTAACTATGTTGAAACAGACACATAAATACATATTTGTGATTTTTAAATGAGATTTTTCTGCTAATTAAAATTATCTGGTATAAATATTTTAGATTTATTTATTTTAGAATTATTTTAGATATCGTAAAATGATATCAAGCATACACATGTTTATACCGAGATACTCAGGCCCTGACACCAGGCTTAGACATTATGACAGATAGATGTCTGGTGTAGGGCCAGAGCGCAATGCTATAACAAAAGCTAGAACTCGCCGACAACGTTTGGTATCGGGTCAGGTCATCTCAGATTCAGACTGCTAACAACATATTATCACCGAGGAGCGTCACTTAACTCGGCCTTTCAACAAATTAATAATTTATCTCCCCATAGCAATCCATTTTATCATGCCTGCACGTTATATTATGTCCATAAAGTAGTTTCCTTGACGCAACTTTAAATCTTCCTCCTCGTCAACGCCATTTTCTCACATTATGTAAATCGCCTCTAATCTATACGGATTGCTATATTTGAGTAGATAAATTATTCATTTGTTGAAAAGACCAAGGTAAGTGGGGCTTCTCGGAGGTCAGTCTGATTTTAGAAATGACCTGACCCGATACCAAACGGTGTCGGCGAGTTCCAGCTTTTGATATAGCACTGCGCTCTGGCCCTAATCCAGACATCTATCGTCACAATGTCTAAGTCTGGTGTCAGGGCTAGAGCATCTCGGGCTACCACATGTTTTACCATTCATCCTGGCATACGTTTGAAATAGTTCATGCGTGTTAGTTCAGCTTCCGTCACGCATGCACACGTGCCAGAGTTTAAATAAAAATAACATTGGCATCTCGAATCTTCTGATTGGAATAACGTGATATATCTAAGTCGCTAACCTACAATGTAGTTACTCATCACTACCCGCTAATGTTTACCCTTCCGGAAAACACGGTCTATGGTGTTTTTTCACGAGTTTCCAAGAATATCTTTATTTCTCTTCAAAATTAGAATTATGTTTTCGTTGTGATAATTATCGTCAATTTTAAAGGTTTTTATTTAAAAAGAAATTCTGCTAGCTAGAATCGATATAATGATACGTAGTATCTACTATGTAACACAAACATTTCGCTGTACCCCAAAGACTCAGCATTGTCACTCAAGGTAAGGACTCAAATCGACTCCAGCTTTCGTATCGTTGAACTTGTTCAATAATTAGCCGAAAACCAAATGTTCCTTCCTACAATCGTTACCCCTCAGACCGTACGATGTACCCGCATTTTATTGATTCTGCCTAAAAGCCAATAATACCATAAAGTATAGGGACTAGGCCTATGTAATAATCTGGTGAAGATATAACGAAACTCGGCTTATCATTGAAATACGTCTCTAAATCAGAAGTTATTACAAGTAAATCCGCATGCGTGTGGCACCTCATGTACCCCTTTCAGGTTTAGGGAATTTTTATTCAAATCATTTTGATTAGGGTATGGTAATAGGGCTGTATTGGGTATATGGATTATCTGATTTCGACCCCTGCGCCTCTGTCAGTAAGCCTGGCAGTATTATTGAGCGATCAGCCCTGTCGCGTCAGGGTTTGTTTGTCTCAGTTACCGTTACACACTATATACCTACACTCCGTGTGCTTCAAATCACGACGCTTTTCCTATAGGTGTGGTGAGGACATTTATCTCAGGGATATACATAAGGATTATTCATGGAAATTCTGACGGACAGGTAAAGGAAACTCGACCCACCCCACGGGATGAATTTGACAGGGGGAGAAGAGGTGGCCGAGGCGGAGGGGCAGGTCCAGCCCCCTGCCCTGGACCCGGCGCTGGAGGCTCAGGTAAGACGGACGTTGTTTATCTGTGCTAGGAAACCACTGACCGGAACCCATCCAGTTCCGGGTCAAACTAGTTGAAAACTTTCCCCAACAGTTTATCATTTTCTTCTGTAATTTCGTTTCACATTTTACGATAAATGTTGACGTATATGCAGCACATCAGACAGTGTTGTGAAGCCTGAGGTTAATTACTTTAGACTTGTTTATGCATGCTCACGGTTTTAATACCCTGTTCTACATGCTAGACGGATTTACTATACAGAGGTCAGTCGCCCTTTAATCATGTTTGTCAAAATGATTTTAGGATCATCAAAAGTAGCGCTAAACCCATTAAAATCGGCCATTAAAGAATGATTGTTTAGTATAGTTAATTGTGCGTAAATAAAACTTTAAGTTCACTTGTCTGTCTTTCGATATTATTTCACTTGTTTTGATATAGTACATGTACATGTTTTTTCTTATAATGGTTTTTAGATAAAAGAAATTAAAGATATTTGTAAATCATTATTAGACTATATGTATCTATACGAACAAGAAGAACATCACTTTATTCCTTCTAAACAATTGATGCTTTAAATATGAAATTGATTATTTTTCTTTTGTGTTTCAAATCGAAACCCTTCAATAACGTCGCTCCACTCCTATTACGTTACATTTACATGTGGACTGTTATGTTAATCAGAATGTATTTTCTGAACTTGTCGAGTAATATTTGCATGTCGTCTTATTTTGTGTCTTCTGTTGATTCTGTTTACCTGCATGGTGAGTCTTCTAACCTGATTTCCTCCTCGTTTTAATTGGTGAGTCTTCATAAACCTGTTTGTTATAACATCGATTATAGTCGTGTTAACATGCTTTCACGTGCATCTAATAATAGTGTTTAGATTTATTAACATATTGACGTGGGTTTAGACTTTAAAACACGTTTTCACGCGACCACGAGCTGATGTGTACGTCTATTAGTCTCTTAATTCGATGACATTGTTCATATTTGTAAAAATCTATTTTGCTGACCGACTTATAATAATGCTGACCTACTGGCAGATTACCAAGGTATATCGTATTACATCATGATTATCAGACATATTACCCGACATACGGGCGGCCACTGGTTCATCTTGTACTAGAATATACAATACATTGCCATGGTCTAATCTTTGTAAGAACAGATAATCCAATATTAAAGATTTCAGTTGTAATTCTTTACCGGCGTATATATTGATCGTGGCCTACACGTGTTGTAGGATAAAGTTTACACGAGATGTGTAAAATGGTGATACAATTAGACGTAGTGTAGTTGGTGGTATAATACGATACCTTCAGTAACCCTATAGTTATCTGGTATTATGTGATACACAAGAGCTTCCAGGATACCGCACACCAAAACCTACACCTCCCGAGCTCCCTGGCACCCAAGGGACTCCTCAGTGACATAGCATGTTCTGGTGCCATGTCTCTTACAGAGTCTCATATTTAAAGCCGAAGACAGGTACTCGTCTAAGGTTGTAATCGATAGCCTACCTGTATTAATAAACCAGGTGATACTGTCTACCTTATAAGTACTTATTTACTGACCGCCTTTTGTATTGCTGTTTTCCACAAATCATGTGTTAGTTTAGTGTGTGTTGTGTTATTTAATTAAACATAGAGACGTGAATGTCTATTGACACGAGTGGACCGTGTAATAAAAAAGTTAGTTTATATTGTGTGTACGACATTTTACAGTGTGTTATGTCTATAACAGCTAAACATACCTTAGCAACATGCATCCTCCATAGTTTTAATGTCAATAGGCACATTCTGACAGGTATACTAGTGTTATTTCTAATCCAGTCCGAAAGAAATACTTTGGAATCAAATTAATTTTGTACAGGGATGGACATTTGATGACAGAAAACCATTTTCGAATGAAACAACTAAATGATTGTATGTTATATACGATATTGCTATGTGTTTAGTTAAAGAAAGACGTTTGCATTTCAAGCCATTGACTGCATTTAAATGCATTTTGTGAATTGCAAGCAAAATGTTGCTGTTTTTGAGAGATGTAGAAGTATAGACAGTATGACCTTGTTCTACAGACTTTATGCCTCAGTCGATGTGCCTAGTGGATTCGTAGTATTATTTATCTTTGAAACTAAGGACATAAAAATATCACGAGAAAGTCTCCAACTAGCCCAGTCTCTGACAGATGCTTCCACATACAGTTTCCAGCCAGCTCTGACTTTGCCTACTTAGGCCTACCCCCTATATAAGCCGTTAAAAAGATGGCTGCCCTTGTAATGTCTATTAATACTTCAGAAGAAGGAAACCCTTGTTCCCTGTGATTAACATCCTTTCTAGTCGTATATATCTCTCAGTCTGTGATATCAGACTATTTATATGTTAGATCATCAGTTATAGATTTACTCACTAATGAACTTCCGTCATTCTCATCATTTCATCAGTTCTCATCGGAATCATATTCAAAAGCGGGTTTTCCTGTTCCCTTGAAGGTAATCAGATTTTTTGTGATGTGATATCACTCTATCAATTATCACCAGAAGAGAAAAGCGGAAAAGACGACCATTTTAGCATTGATTTACTACGAAACACCCTGTTACACATTAATGCCGCAGTGTAACCCATATTTAGTATCCGAATGACATCAACATCGCCATCGACAGTGAAATCCATTTTTTAGCATCCGAATGACATCAACATCGCCATCGACAGTGAAACCCATTTTTTAGCATCCGAATGACATCACCATCGCCATCGATAGTGAAACCCATTTTTTAGCATCCGAATGACATCAACATCGCCATCGACAGTGAAATCCATTTTTTAGTACCCGAATGACATCAAAATCGCCATCGACAGTGAAACCACACATTCTGAGTAGTTCCTGTTCGTTTTAATGTTCACTATCAACGTGAAAAGTTTTGCAAAGTCCCCAAAATGAGGTGTTGAGTGGATTGTTATTCAATTGGATATTCTATGATTTTTTAAGTAGCTCAAATATTTCATCATAACATGATTTTCAAATGTTTTATTCCTCAAAATCTTTATTGTTTTGTGTGTTCCTCGCTTTTTTATTTTTTATTTTTGGAAAAACATTAAAATAACATTTACTTATTATTTGTAGGTGTTATACATATCTTAGCCTATTAATGTATATCAACTGGTACACAGAGTACATGTGTTTTTGATATTACTTGTGACAAGATAATAAGACAGTATCGCTATTGCTACGTTGTCGAGTGCAGTAAACTTCGCGTGTGTGTTTGATGCCTTAGAAGCATTATTGAATACTTATTAATGGCGAATTTAAGAACATCAACAGACATTATAGCTATGTTTCGTTTTTTGTGTCGGGGACATCAACAGACATTATAGTCATGTTTCGTGTTTGTGTCGGTGACATCAACAGACATTATAGCTATGTTTCGTGTTTGTGTCGGTGACATCAACAGACATTATAGCTATGTTTCGTGTTTGTGTCGGTGACATCAACAGACATTATAGCTATGTTTCGTGTTTGTGTCGGTGACATCAACAGACATTATAGCTATGTTTCGTGTTTGTGTCGGTGACATCAACAGACATTATAGTCATGTTTCGTTTTTTGTGTCGGGACATCAACAGACATTATAGCTATGTTTCGTGTTTGTGTCGGTGACATCAACAGACATTATAGCTATGTTTCGTGTTTGTGTCGGTGACATCAACAGACATTATAGTCATGTTTCGTTTTTTGTGTCGGGCATTATGACATTATGGACATGTTTCGTGTTTGTGTTGGGGTAGCGTGCCCCTAATTTCAAGGAGAGTATTTCAGACTGCAATACAAACGTACATGAAATAGAATAATTGATACTGTCGTGTGATATTTTTCTATTCATTTTTCTGATTACACTGCGTATTTGAACCTCTAGATGAAAGACTCGCCTTTGTATATTCTGATCTTCTATTGTCGGTATCTCTAACTTTTACCTACTTCCCTTGTGGAGTGAACATTTGGTTTTGATTCTTGTATATACTTGGCCAGTATGTTGTATAGGGAAAGACTTCTTTAAATATCCTTTTCATCAAAGTACATAGAAAAAGTAATTATATTTACTGAATTTACATTCATTCAAAAGTAAACATCGAATACAATTATTCCTGTGACATGCTTTTAATTCTGTGCTTCCACAAGTTGCTTCTTTCAAATAAAATTCTGGAATGCTGTTGTGTTATGAAAAGTGAGTAACCAGACTACCCAAACCATTTAGTCTACTTTTTATGCATCATTGTTAATCATGTTAAGCTTTCAAAGCTTTCGTTAGCGAAATTGTCAAAACATGATTATAGCAACCGTGCCATTGGCCATGATGTCCACCATTTTGTTGTAAACTTGCCGTTGATCTTGTTGACAAGGTAATCATTGACCATGATGTCCACCATTTTGTTGTAAACTTGCCGTTGATCTTGTTGACAAGATAATCATTGACCATGATGTCAAACGTGCCGTTAACCATATTGACACATTTTCGCTAACTATGCTGTCAATGGTCAGTTGACATTGCTATCGACCTATTGACCATTCTGTCCACTCCACATGTAATCAAATGCTTTTGACCACCAACTTTTCAAACATTTTAGCCTTCCAGTTGTACACCATTATGTTACTGTGTTGATAAATGTATTTATACAAATCCGGATAGTCGGTGTGTTTACCTTAGAGATAATTTCACACATTTCGGTGCTAGCCTTTAAATGGCCCGATCTGCCTTTCTCGATGTGTATTGACTAGGTCTATAATGGAATGTTCATATTATCTCTTCCAACTCGGTTTCTTTAATGTGTTTTGTACGATGTGGCGTAGCGTTGAAAGCGATAACAAAAGAAAGTGCCATCGATCTGGAATAAACGAGCCATTGAATACGTATACAAAACTTCATTGAATATGTTTCTTTCTGCTTTCCATTCAATTAAATTTATTAAGCAAGTTGTTATATACTGCTAAGAGGTTGGTTTTTATCCGGTGCTTGGTTATATACACTCGATACCTTTATAATTTAGTGAATTGGGACCGGCGTACACGTAAGAGTCATGATAATGTTACTTACCTGTAATATAAACAGGTAAACACTTCTCCTTATGCTGCTAGTGTAACCATCAAATGGACTTCAGGTAGGTAACCTCACTAATAGAAAATGCTACATTAAACATGCATATATACGTGATATTGACATAATGATATTGGAGATAATTTGTGTCAGTCTAGGTTTTCAATATTGAATCTACATAATTATGTAGTCTTCAATAGACTTTGTTAAAGTGTAAACCGATGATTTGAATCCATCATGCATGCTGGAGAATTTAACTTTGATCAGAGGTTGCATTAGACTTAATTACTTGCAGTGAACCTTATTGAAGTCGACTATAACCTAGATATTGTCTGCGTTGAGTGTTGTCACGATATCTATTGCACGACATTCATTTCAGTTCATCCTCTTGTTTCGTTTTAGTGACGAGTTGTTTAATTATGTTGCCATGGTTAGCGTGACTCATCACTATTGTTGCTGATATTGTTTTGGTGCCCTTTGTTTATGTTCCTCTACTTTGATGTATTGGCAGTGCATGATATTGTTTCATTGCTAATTGTTTTCATTTTGTGTTTTGATTTCATTTTAATGATTTCTTGTTTGCGGTTGTCACATTATTTCTTTGACCTGTATTATGTGATTTGTTATATTTTAGACTTTTCTATGCGTCCGGAGATCATGAATTCCTGTCTTTAGTACAATTGCGCCTAATGTTCTCCATTCTATCTTTATTCCCTATCGCGCGTTATCATTTGAATTCCTGAAATTGTCTTTAATTAACTTTCAGATAATTGCTTGGTTTTAATTGTTGCATTCGTGTTTTTTATGTCAAACGTATTTACTGAACGGGGAATCATTGTTATGAAATAGAACATGTGTAATTATTATGTTTGTGCCATTGAACTGTTTAACGTTTGAAACAACTGAAGGTTTTTACGTATACACCTGGAGCCTGCTATCAGTACACTAGTCCACACTCCTGTATTAACGAGCTTTGTATTGACCCCCAGCTTTAACCCCGGGTAGACAACAGGTCCAATCTCTGATGTCGTGCGGGGCCACAGACCCGTCTAATACATTCGTGTGTCAACGCCGGCCTACACATCTCTCCCCAAATCTTGACACCTATTTGTTTGATAGGTATAGGTGTATGGTACGTCCCTGTGTGCTGTTGCCTTTGTTTCCGACCATGTAGATATACAATGGCGGCATTATGAATGTGTATAACATAAGTTAATTACTTACCATTATAACTGGCACCGTCAATAGCTGAAATACATAACAAAAGACAAAATGTGAGAGAGCCATTCTGATGCCAATTTGTTTCCTCGGTTCCCTTTCATTGCTAGCAATGTTTAAATCTGATCGATTGGCAGTGTACTACACAACAGGTCGGATGGCAGTCTCTCACTTATTAATAACGATTTCAAATGTCTGGGTCAGTTAGGGCAATATTACACTAGCTGAAACTGATACGGTACCCGGACACCGCTAAAGTACAAATCATGTACTTTTCCATACGTACCAAACCAACTCATTAATTTGGGAGTACGTTTATAGTGCTGTTTTAATACCTTACCTAAATGTCCATATATAAAATTACTTCGTTCATATTTTGCTTTTATATAAATTTTTAATTTTGTAAGTCTATATATAGAGTTTCTTTTTCTGTGATTTGCGTGTGTGTCACAAAGTTTTATCTTTACAATATGCCGCATTCCATCAGATGAATTAGGCATCCTCAAGCGTTTCATATTCATTCCAATAATGGTATCACAGTGAGTATGTTTAAATGACTAAATTTATATCAAAACTTCCTTCTTTCAAAGTATCAGATTTATATGTTATCGTAGATTGTCATTCAGGTCACATTACACCATTCATCACACACCCCTTAGCACCATTACAGTAATAAATCATCAGAAGCTAGACATGATCTGATTCTGTTTCAGCAATGTCTCTCTATTAGATCTACTAATGTCACGTGTGTTTGAGTACGTAGTCGATTTTGCTTTAGTATAGAATGTTACACATTATTGCTGGTTTGGTTTTCACTTTTGTAGAGCTAGAGATTTTTCAATGAATTGATGAAACATGGCAAATATATGTTATAACTTACTATGTATTTATAGTTCATTGAAGGATAGAAACAAACAATAGCAATAATACAATTATTGATATATCTATATCAATAACTAAGCATGTGGCTGGTAAAAATATTCTGACGTTTAGGTACTACTATATTTGTATTGCATTAATTTTCCTTTGACAAACATATGAAATCCAATACTTAGCTGTGTGGTTATACTGTTGTTAAAACTTCAACAAGGTCATGTTATCAATTCAATTCACGGCGAAATTCTATGTTTACTAAGCAGTTATCGTCAATAGGCTTTTACGTGTAACGGATATAATTATATATAGGGGTCTAGTATTAGCGATGATATCCGATATTGGTCCGGGGAATTATCATTACTATCAATGTATTGGCCTAGTCACTAACGAAGTTAAATATATCGAGAAACCTTAATCTATAGTCGCCACACCCCCTTACCAACGTGCCCTAATACATGGCCTATCCCAATCGTGAGTGATATTGTCTTCTCAACTTAATCTTGGTTAAAGTCTATGGAAATAGCTAAACGTATTTTCCGAAATTTAAGCTGGTAATTATTGTTAAAGTAAAGCAAACAGAGGTTATTAGGTAATTTTGACTGAAAAATTCCTATGTTCTAATCACTTGTAATGATATAAACTCTTCCCTAGATTTTGTTTCATAAAGGAAAATACTAGAAAAGCATTAAGAAAATTTTTGATGAAACTCGATTGATATCCATTTTTCAGGCAACTGATTATTTTACTCCATGAATTATGAGATATAGTACGATGAGTACAAATCCGAATAAATATTGCGTATGGATCACAAAAGGATTAACATGAGCATACTGTTTACCAAACAAACTTGGGAGATTTTTCTCTCGTCCTAGGTCGCTTTTACAGTACGTTCCTATGTCTGTGTAATTCGTATCTAGAAAGAACGTGATGTTGAATTTATAACGCTAACAACTATATATTTGTAATCTGGTATACCTTTAATTATATCATCTTCCTACGTTTCTCTCAGAGTTTTCACTATAATATCTTTCTTTTGTTTATCAAATATAGAAAACTTTTATAATCATTTGTTACATTTATATTGATACAATTATGTCAAACTCAATGTGTTGTTTTGATGGTTGTAGGCACAGCTGCTTCTGTCCTCTGTACCAGAGGAGACGGACATGGACATGGAGATCGATCATGGTCTCGGAAGTCGGACGGACACTCGTCTGTCTATAGGGCGTGTACCGTCACAGATGTCTCGCGCCACCATGGTAAGGACGCCGGCCGCGAGACCGCAAACCCAGGACAAAGGAATAGAGGAAGTGGAGGATGAGGAACACATCCTCATCACAGAACTAAAACAATCAGAATACAGACAGGAGGAGAGCGAAGAAGTAGAATCTCCTAAAGAGCCAGACATTCTAGTACTAGATGATAAAGTTCCGATCACATCTAGGACAGATGAGGATGAGTACGATACAGACTTGGAAGTCGAAGGTAGGTAGTGAAGGTCATTAAAGGCCTCCAGCGATATTCTAACATCTTGTCGTGACATTCAAATTAATGACATGCATTCCGTTTACAAGCTCAATATTTATCCCCGTAGAATCTATGTTACAACTTCCATTATATTAAAAGAAAAAAGTCATTTTTCATAATATTCATCTAGAATTATGATTTTCTATAAAAGAATTGAGCTTAACATCATTTAACATATGGTATGTACGCTTTGACTTTGTAGAGGATACTGAAGATCTCCATGACACCAGTGGACGGTCCAACTACAGGAAGATTTGTTCACAGTTCGGTGTGGTACCGATATCGTACTTCGTACGTCATATCCTGGACCAGGAACTTGTGATGCGTTACCATGGACTCGGACCTGTGGCCGCTAAGGCCATGGCATTAGTGCTTAGGGTAAAATCTTAGGTTAAAAGGGTGAAGTAGGAATAAACATTGTACCATAGAGTAATAGGAAAAGGTATCAAAGTGCCGAGCTATCAGTAACCGACACTTTAAAATGCCATCTAGTCCAGAATAAAACTATACTTTTAACAAGAATTTGTTAGCAATTTCAATAGTAACACTGAAACATGATAACTATGTGTTAGTCATCATACACAAGTATTCGTATTACATTGATGTCATCATCACAATATGACATGTGACTATTGCTGGTTCCTACCAATTATTTTATCAAACATTAAAATAATTGTCAAAGGAAATAACTGATGCATATTGTAAATGGGATTTTCATTTTAATTCTTTCAGTTTTGAATAACTACGGTATTTAACTCACGAAGTTGTCGGATTACGGAAAAAGACAATTTTCAAAGCCTGCATGTGTGTTTTGTTCCTCATTTAATTTGTTGCGTTTATTATTACAGGACAATGTTACTCTAGAGAAACTGAATCTTAACGGAAACTGGATAGAAGGCCAAGGAGGGGAAGCCATGGCCAGGATGTTAGAGGAAAACGACTACATATCGGAACTGGTACGTGTAGAGTAACGTCATAATTATAGATATTTAAAACTTATTGTTTGACATGTCTTGATAACCGTTCAGATGAATTAGAGTGACTGTAGATTACATAAAAAAGACAAATATAGGCTGAAAAAAATAGAAACAACAATGTTACAGTTCTAAGCTTACTGTATTTTGGTGCGTGCGTTGGGAGTAAGAAGGTGATCCTATTAACACTCCGCATGTGCAATTCATATAAGAAAAATATGTGCATGTACCTTTGTATTTTACGAGTGAAAGAAAATTAGGTGATGCGTTATTCATTAGGAAGCCGAGAAGGTCTATTTAAAACGGAACGTTTTAATAGTGTAATTAACGTATTTACTGATCCATTTTAAACAAATGATAATCCTAGGTTAATTAATGAATGTGTACGTTATCAGTCGACGTCACGCTTAACTTACCTTTCTTTGAACATAACTCTGGAAGCTAGAGACCATAAAATGTTGATAAAATATTGATACTTGCCGTGCTTTAGTTAATAACTTATTTATGACAGAGAACTGACGAAGGGACCATTCTTAGGTATAGATCCTACTTTAGTGCATTCCTTTACTGCAGTTAGCGAATATTACTTTGAAGGTAATAGAATTTTCTTTAAATCTACTACTCTGCTATGGCAACGTTCACATTCAATACAATCATTCACGTCTCACGTTTTCAGTTTACATCACTGAATATTAGCTGTTTTATCTGAGAGGTGTGATAACCCCAGAACTTATATGACAGAATGACAATTACTGTAGAACTTATATCAACAGAACATGACAGATATAACAGAAATACATGAACTTATATAAACTGTAGAACTTATATCATACAAACATATACAATAACATGTAGAACTTATATCAACAGACATGACATATATAACTGTAGAACTTATATCAACAGAACATGACAGATATAACTGTAGAACTTATATCAACAGAACATGACAGATATAACTGTAGAACTTATATCAAAGAACATACAGATATACTGTAGAACTTATATCAATAGAACATGACAGATATTACTGTAGAACTTATATCAACAGAACATGACAGATATAACTGTAGAACTTATATCAACAGAACATGACAGATATAACTGTAGAACTTATATCAACAGAACATGACAGATATAACTGTAGAACTTATATCAACAGAACATGACAGATATAACTGTAGAACTTATATCAATAGAACATGATAGATATAACTGTAGAACTTATATCAACAGAACATGACAGATATTACTGTAGAACTTATATCAACAGAACATGACAGATATAACTGTAGAACTTATATCAACAGAACATGACAGATATAACTGTAGAACTTATATCAACAGAGCATGACAGATATAACTGTAGAACTTATATCAACAGAACATGACAGATATAACTGTAGAACTTATATCAACAGAACATGACAGATATAACTGTAGAACAGTATTATAGAAAGAGAGAACATTTGTAACTTCTGATTGATATTGTTTTACCTACATAATCGACACTCCAGGGTTAATTGTGATCGCATTCCTTGGATTATCTCTATTTTTCTCTAATATACCAATTATCCATGTTTAACGATACGCACCTACAGTAACGATCACCATTAACTATACCTAAACCTTTGATCTGGTTTCAGAGTTTATCAGACAATCGGCTGGGTGCGTTGGGAGCCAGAAGTATCTGTAGGATGTTAGGAGTGAATACTGGACTGAGAAAGATAGATCTATCAGGTACGGTTACATCATAGGGACCACTGTGTTTTGTAAAGGCTCTTCGTCTACACTAATTGATAGAAACCTTCACGTTGATATTGGTGTTGATATACTCCAAGAACAACTTTCGATTGCATGTTGAGTCAAAGACTTTTCTCACAAGATATCGAACATATAAAATGTACAGAATTTACAGTAATACACAATCACATTAATTTTTTTAAATCACTTAATAATATGACGTTGTTAATTCATTAACCCGTCATGGTGGCTTTCAAAATCAGATTCCTGTTTCTATCTAGCTGTATTATCATCTGCGCAAAAAGATTTTTATTGGCGTAATTCTCGAAGCCCATACTAGTTAATGGTGTCGGTGTTCTATGTCAGGGTAATATCATGGAAATCCAATACAAGCTCCCTTCAAACAAGAATCATTCATCATAGTAATGGAACAGGTGGTAGCCATTAATTCTATCTATTTACCGTAACCATGGAGATGACCTAAGTTGATTAATGCACTTTCCTTGTTTAATGATAACTTATGGCTCGGGGACCATATTTACCTGTTCATTCGTTGGATATCAAAACGTATGATTTGTTTTAATTAAGGATTGTCCATTACCTGATAGGGTCTTCTAGAGGGATCGATAAATTCGATTACTTTTCAAATGACACAGAGACAAGCTAATATAAACATTGATATGTCTTTGTTGTTTAATTATATAACGAAATGTCCAAGACCTGATCGATCTGGATGAGGTAGAGCATCACACTGCTTTAAATCCTCCTCCCAGATAGTTGGGCAGTCAGTTTTTCTTCTGGAGGAAGCAATCACCTTGCCAGTATTAGTCAATTTCGGTCACAATCATCTAAAACCTGAATATTACGCAGCTATAGGATGAAGTCAATCTCTTTGGGTTTTTGTTTGTTTTTGTATTTGAATAATTGAATTTTGGTTTGTACAAGTACATATCAATACTAGTATACGCTTTGTCCGTATTTACTTTATTAGTCCATTACCTCTTTTTATAAAATATGATTTTTTCTGTAGTTGACCTTGTATACAAATTTTTTTAGATAATGCATTCGAAGACGGCGATGTCGAGTGTTTCGTCGAGATGATGGATGTGAGTAATCTTTTCTGTTTTTTTTTTTAATTTTTTATTTTTGTAGATAAATGAACTAAATGTGAAATACGTATACCAAGTTAAGTGATTAAAGATAAGAGTAAATAAAAAGTGAATCAAAATTTAAAAAGTAAAACACCTTTCTTTCTTTACAGAACAACAAGTATCTGAAGGTTCTAGATTTGAGTCGGAACCGGTTTGGGGAGCAGGCAGGAGAACAGCTAGGGCCAGCAATAGGTATGGAAAATGGACTGTTATGCTGTGATGTCTGTAGTTTACATGTAATTGTCATATAAGAAAATAAAAATGGAAAATGGACTGTCATGTTTAACGTCAACACAGATACAAAACACAGGAAGTTGGTACTGAGAAACATATTACCGAGAGACAGCACTACACAATGGAAATTCGTGATAATTACGTGCTATTGTTATCCTTTTATTGACACTACCTTTGTACTCACCAGGTCTTCTCTATGTCAGACTGATGTATAGATTTACAAGCGATTTACCACAGTTTTTTTGCAATTTTATTCTGAGTGTTTATCGGTACTTAATTGATTTATTTGTATTACAGCTTCCAACGATATCCTAGATTCTTTAGACCTAAGTTGGAATCACCTTCGACAGAAGGGGGCGGTGTCTGTAGCACGTGGTCTTAAGGTATAACTTTTATGTTCTGTACAATAACCTAGGATAATAGCATCTTTAAAACGAGCTAGATACAGTATCAGCAATATAGGTTAGATTAAACCACGTCGCTGTTTCCCCACTCTCTGTCCTTTATGTAATTCATTTGCATAACCATTGTTTATTCTCACCAAACAACATAATTTAAGTAATTTGAGTAAACATACAAAAATGGTAACATTATTAGTTATTTTAAATGAAATAGTAAGTTACCTGGTATTTGTTTATTATTGGTAATGAAATTAGCCAATACTTCCAGCCAATTTTAGTTAATCTTTTTAGTAACATTTCGTATAATAACAAAATAGCACCTACTGTTGTTTACATTTGTAATTGCATTGAATGGCATTCATTTAAATTACAAGTAAAAATCTAACATTCAATATTGTTGACTACTCTCTAAGCTTCTTACACTAGGATAAAGTACTTATAAATAAGTTTTTAAACAAGTGTGGCATTCCTTCCATTCACACAACTGAACTAATTATCCATTGTGTGCTTATCAGATTAGAATTCTTTTGAAGACACCTGATCAGACTAAATGATGTATAAACCCCTGATAGTCTGTCCTACTTTAGCCGGGTATTATATAAATGTTTTGGGTTATGATGTAAATCAACATCATTTTACATGTATCTATATACTCTTCCGACCTCTGTGGATGTTATATGTATATAACATTCCTTTATAGTGTGCCTGGGTATACATACAATGATAGACAATCTGTCTTTATTTCAAAGGTAATAGTATACCTACCAAGATCGTCCTCATACTATCGTAATTACACACAAAGGTCCCTGTCAAATATTTATCTATCTAATGTCTCGGCTCATTGAATCAACCAGTGACCTGGAACTCCTCGTGTTCCTTTATAATAGTGTAGTTATCTACTCCAGTTACATTATGGCAATAGTAAATATTGTTGTTTTCAGAACTGTAAATGATCATTCTATCGGATGAAACAGTATTTTCAATAAAAAGTATTTTTATTTGTATATTTTGCAAATGTGTAGAACTTACAGTTTATCAAGCCTCTTGAAAATTAACACACAACTTAAGTTACATTTTACGTTCTCATTTTAAGAAATATATTTCCAGTTTCATGTATTCTAATCTGATAGATACATTTTAAATGTTGCTACAGCTTTCGTAATTTTCATAACTGTTTTTGAGTTTTTGACGTTGTCTCCTTTTTCTCTACTTAAACTAAAACCTTGTGTTTGCTTGGCTGTGCTGTCAGCATTTTCAACTATGGGATTTTGTTGTTTGGTAAACAAGAGCAGAGCGTTATGTACAGCTCCGAGGGTATATAGCATGTATTCTTATTTAGTAACATGCTAGTACTTTTATTGTGTTTTCTAAGGAAAACGTGAGACTAAAGCAGTGCTCACTAGCATGGAATGGATTTGGACCAGAAGGTGGCGCCGCTATCGCCGATGCCCTCATCACCAATAACTCTCTTCATGAGATCGACATCAGCGGAAACAGACTGAACGCTGACGTGGCGGTGAAGGTAGCCAAGGCCATTGCCGTCAACGACAACATCCGGGTACTAAGGGTGCGTCCATAAGACCTTGTTAAAGTCACACTAAATGGAGTTTATATTTACGCTAGTCAAACAATGTAGCATATTTGTCCAAGGAAAAATGAACTCGAACATCATATAATTGGTGTCAGTGTCCACGGTATTGCCTTTTTTAAATTATTGTAAAATTGTTGAGGTAACAAAAATAAGACAGAAAAATGTCTTTTTCAAATCATGTCCTTCCTTAATATGATTGCCAATGATTTTACTTCTTACAATAAACCGCCATCTACATTAATGATTGTCAAATGAAAATATAAATACCTTATCAAGTGCAGCTGGTATACCATTACCTTCTTTAGGAATTTAAACAAGTAGGAATGTTGTGATGGTCTGACCATTGGTATGTATTGTATACTTTGTATTGATGCAGATGGGTAATAACCTTCTGACGACTATTGGTGCTATCGCCCTGGCTCGCTCTATCAACGAAACCGACAGCAGCGAGATGGAGGAACTCGACCTTACTGTAAGTAGGATAGGGGACAATGTCACAATTGTATCATTATGAACTAGTTTAGTAAATTGTGTGTCATTGTGAAATAATGCATATGTACAATTTAACAAATGTGTATCTTATTATTCTCGTGTATATCGCAACCCGAACTTCCCAGAACATTTCCTTAAAAAAATTGCTGTTTTAATCACTTAGGATGTCCCTGTCGAGTTCGAGTTCCTGAGGATCTGCGAAGACATCAAAATGAAGCGGCCAAACTTTAAAGTGACACATGGTCCCATCCTGAGGTCGGGTAATACCATGGAAGACCTGGGTAAGCCAGCTATTGACCCATTCAAGAGAAAGGACCCTGTCATGGTGTTACAGGACCACATAGTCGTCAATGATATGAGGCTCCTTGATATCCTGAAGAGACACGATCCTGACGAGACCCTGCAGGTCACACCGGAACAATTCATGGCCGCACTAGATGTATGTATATCCACATTGATATTCTAGTTATTTTACGGTCCACGTGAAATCTTGTAGAACACATAATGATACTTGAAGACAAATTACTGTTTATTCTGACTTTATTAAATGATGCCTTTAAGTCTGTAAGAGTTGTACAATCAGTTCACATCATTATATCATTAAGAAAGACTCTATACCTTTTTTTTATGTTGACATGTCTAGTAATCATATTATTGATTGGTTTCAAAGCCCGTACTTTATTTGAATTTAATTTGCATTTCGGGTATGTCAAATATGCGAACAGAAGGAGTTTCTGTCAGTCGTCATGCAAAGTTATTTTTCCCGTTTTGCTGGGGTTTTTTTTCTTTCTATTTTTAACGGCCATTTCTAAATCAACATGACATCATTTGGGTACATGTTTTTTTAAAACAATAACATCTTATTTTCATTTAATAATCAATATTTTAGGCAGGATATAATTTCTGTTCCAGGAGCTCGCCGTACCATACGACAAACCGAAAGTGCATGAAGCCATTGAACGCATAGCTAAAGAACAAAATGGACGCATATACTTTGGGTGAGTGTTTCGGCATCAGAATACATCTATTTAGATGAAACAGGCCCTCGTAATAGATAAAAACATAATCATTTGCCTGTTATTCTCAATTTGTCTTATTTCATTCGAATAATCATAATGAGAAAATCTAAGCATATATTTCCTCTTTGTGTAGATTCATAATTATCTTAAACCCGATTTGTTCTGTTTCAGTGATTTCATTAAACAATTCGAGAAAGCCAATGATGAGGTAAACGAAGTCAGTGAAGTCACGTGATCGCGGCATGTTTAAATATTGGAACTAATTAACCAAGATAATAGCAGTATTGATTGTCGTGTATGGCAGACTTGCTTGTGTGTTGATATCACTACTCAATCACTGGTGTTATGATCCCGAGGAAGGACTAGTTTTACTAGACATCTTCAATAACTTTATAGACGACAAACGCAAATAACTTTATTCAAATTCGGCATAATGATTTATCTACATTCTATGATAACTTTCCGTTTGTCTACATGTGTAACTCATCAGGGTACTTTAGGATGTATTGTCCTTAGTCAGTCCGACTTGTTATTCTTGATGGACAACAAATTCACGGATTTCATAATAGTTTCCGGAAAACTGGTAACGTGTTGTCATCTTTATGCATTGGTGATCCATTTTATATGGTTATTATTCACAATAGCTTTTGGCTTGTTAATTTATTCTAGTGCCAGTCCTGAAGCTATAAGAACGTCATGACTTTGTTACCATGGTATCCATTTAGTCATGGTGAGTTTTGTTGCTAGGGTATCATCACGCCTACTTCCGGAACATTCGTGAACATGTTTTACGTGAATGTACATGTGCTGTATGTTTATTCATTTACAAAATATGTTTGTATTCCTTATTTGTTACAATTTGAAAAAGAGGATAGCGGTATTTTGATATCAAAGTTTATATTATTGAATTTTGATTTATCTATTAAAACATTATTTCTATAATCTACTGTGTTAGTTATCATTACTACCCGAATATTGGATCTCGTCCCAGTGTAAAATTTCACAGAGTTTAAAGAAACGCATCGCATCAGAATTACAACTCACCCATTGACTGTACATATGTGCACATACAGGTCTGCTGTTAATGGGTTTCATGGTGACGCATGGGGTGAATGACCGTGTACAAAAACAGGGAAATACACATTCCTATCGAGTGTCCCTACCAGGAATCGAACCCGGGTCTCCAGTTTGAAAATAACTACTGCTCTACCAACTGAGCCAAATAAGCATGCTCCGTCAGCTGAGTGACAGGGACCTTATTGAACACTAATTTCTTGAGATTTCGAGACTCTTTAACCACCTTCCATGGGTTGTTTAGTTGGGCGCCATTGTAGAAGAACAGGGAACATACACATTCCTGTCGAGTGCCCCTACCAGGAATCGAACCCGTGTCTCCGGCGTGGAATTCTGCGACTACCGTCTGAGCCAAATAAACATACTCCGTCAGCTGAGTGACAGAGACCGTATAGACCGTATTTAACACTATATACAAACCACACCGCTCCTTTACAACTGTTTGCAACAAAAAAGTCTATAAGATTTTTGAATTAAAAATTCAAAATTGTTTATTAGCGTGTCACACATCAGACACCTTACAAATTTTCGTTTTTAAAACGTGATAATAATATAATATGCTAAACCCAATTACTATGCCAAATTTTAAGAAAATCGTTGACTCGGAGAAGGATATTGGTGTCACCATAGATGATAAACTTACCTTTGACAAACATGTATTTGAAAAGGTCAACAAAGCAAATTCAATCATGGGAGTATTGCGGAGGACAATGGAATATGGACCAGCACAGTTTTAAACTTTTATACACGGCATTAGTTAGGCCTCATATTGAATATGCTGTTCAAGTCTGGTGTCCATATTTGGAAAAGCATGTAACAACAATAGAACACGTTCAACGTCGAGCAACAAAGCAAGTACCAGGTCTCTCAACTTTGTCATATACAGAACGTTTGCGTAACCTCCAACTTCCAACGTTAGCATACATGCGGTCACGTGGGGATATGATTGAAATGTACAAAATACTTTCTGGAAAATACTATAAAGAAGTCGCAGAGTTGTTTTCAATCAACCAGGAATCAAGTACCCGCGGACATGATTTGAAAGTGTACAAAGAACATTCAAGGCTGTGCGTGAGAAAACACTCGTTTACCCAGAGAGTCGTGAATACTTGGAACAGTCTCCCATCAAATGTTGTTCACTCTAGAACAGTTAAACAATTTGAATATGAACTCGATTCACATTGGAAAGATCACCCACAAATGTATTTATACACTGAAAAAATAAATCCGTATATTTCTAAGAACTGATTATTATAGAATTATAAAAAAATGTTTATATGTATGTTGCGAAAATAAATCTATGTATCTATGTAAACCAATATAGCTAATTAGGTTTGAATTTACCAGGTGTAGGCGGTACCGAATTAGGATTTGCTTTTTACATGAGGGAACGCTTATAAATATAAATGTAAATATTTATTGGAATGTTTTTTCCTTCGTTTCCGGTATTTTGTTACAAAAACAGATGCGCCATGTAACAATGGACTTATCCTTTTCAGCATCTACTTCCACAAAATCCTAGTAGTAGTTTTCATTAATTTTGATCGGTAGTGAATATATGCTGTCGTTTGAATAATTGGGGATATTTCTCTAGCCAAACACCGGACCGAATCATCTGTCCCTCATCTGTGTATGTTAAAGTGGTGAGGGTCATTTCGAAAGAGGAAAGTTTCTAGTCCAACAGGTCAGTGTATTGTCGGTAACATTACCACAATAGGATGGTGGGAGGAGGTCACTGGCGAGTTGTTTTATACTTTCTTTGTGCCGATAAGTTTTATTGCATTTAACTAATGTTGCGTTTCTGTCCATTCACCCTATGGAAAGCAAGTCAGAGACTTTTGTATTTAGGTTCAAAATCGAAACGTTCTCGGTACGATGATGTATCAATGACCTCACCTGTATGGAAGAAGGCGTCGACTTGTCATGCATATGAACTGCCAAGTATTTGGAACGTAGTGAAATGGTTCGTCGATTCAAGTAAAGTTCCATAAAGTTCCAAACGTGGTCTCTGTTTGTATTCATTTGACTGGGACATTTTTTCGTAGTTTGCATCAGTTTTTCTGCAAAGAATTGCATTATGTTATAGTAATAAGTTGACGACTTTAAACCAGACGTTTTCTTCTTGGAGGAAGTGGGGAACAATAGAGTATTCATACATTCTTACAGAAACAGTTTGTATTTTTCTCTTGAATGTTACCGGACTCTTGAAGAAGCCTCTTCATCCTACAAATCGCCAGCCAAATTGAGTTTGTACAAGACATCGCCCAACACGGAATTTTGACAGACTCATTTTTGTAGAGGAATGTATCCCTTATAGCCACCTTCATAAAGACATGTCCTCGTTAATCTAAGGGCTACAATCCGCCTGCATCTCTTATTTTCGTGAAGAAAAGTTACGATTAGAATGGGAGTATGCGGATCGTAACCCTTGGTTAGCAAAGATGTTAAAGACATGATATTGTAGGTGTTCACTTGTTCTTACTGTGAGAATGCATTGCTGAAATATTCAAGCATTGAGGGCATCGATATGCTTCTCCAATTTATCCCAATTGTCCTCTGTTAATTGTATAGGCGTTTGAGTCTGCAAGTGTCTACTGTTAAACTTAAAATGTTAGTTTGTATTTATTTTCGTGGTATGGAGCATTCACACCATTTAGTATTTAGTCTATGGAACTCCTGTAACTTAGGTTTCGAGTGTTTTTGCGGCTCCAAAGCACACTCGAAAATAGCCCGAGATACACTGGCCCTGACACCAGACTTAAACATTATGACAGATAGATGCCTGGTGTTTGGTATAAGAAAAGGCAAAAATGCTTATTCCCATTATGACAAAACATATTTTAACCCAATATAAATGAGAGAGAAACGTATTTAATACTGAAATGCTCTTAACGACAGAGGGGTACTTATATGTTTCTATCTAGGTTATCCACAATAGTGACACATGCCATTTGATATGTTATAAAAGTAGTAATATTTTCATGTCTTTTTTATAATCATAGCTACATCGGTGTGCCTGTAATGTGTATGAAAACATATTTGTCAGATAAGGGGAGACAATGCAACTTATAATTAATATGAATCGAACGCACCCATTTTAACGCAGTCAATGAAATGCTTGATATCGTAATTGTATATCCCAAAGCATTTATCTCACACTGACGAAGTTGAATCGACCACGAGAGCGAGAAAGATGGTGAGAAAATTTGCTTGATTCAACTGTTCATTGTCACTAAATAGGGGTTTATTCCTTGACTATAGTGGTATTGAATGCTTTTCTAAGATGTCTTATCTATTTTTCAAGTTAAAATTTTTAGTGAAAATAGTTGCAAGCTCTGTAATCACTGTTTACTCAAAGCACACCATCCCCACTGCATTTGTGATAACACGACTCGAAACGATTTGCTTCACAACCGTGTAATTATATCTAGAATACTTCTAATGTATTCGATTCAATTGTTTTTAATTTCACCGTGTGAAAACACATTCATATCAAAAATAATATGAATTTAAGGCAAAGCCTCAGAAGAGCGCAGCTACATGTAAAATATTTTAACATCATAACTTTATATTGTCTATATTTTTCTACGAAATTAACAATAAAATCTTTCACTGACATGCACATACTATCGATAGTTAGAAAGAATTCAAAATAATTCAAATGGAATAGTTCAATATAGAATCTACTTCAATCTTGTTTTTATCAGATGCTATCAAAAATACGCGCGAATCTGTGCCGTCATCTTTGGCGTCAGGTTTTGTGACGTCACTGCTGACGGTGCCGTGCGCTTGAGAACATACACAGTTTATATTGGAACAATACATTTATTGCGTTGTTCTTGTATATGTGTAAATTAAAGCTACTTACAGTAATTTTAAAACGTATGCTGATAACACATTTAGTCTAGTACAGAAATTTTAAATCTCGTCGTGCTGATAACGAGAATTAAAACATGGCTGCCTGCATGGAGGCGCGAGACTTTTCCCGCGGGACACAATATCAAAGTCCAAAGGGGTACTGGAATGTATTGGATCTTTATGCTTACACACATGTTATGGTTAGTAGAGCTTCGCTCTACGCGGCCTTTGGCCGCGCAGAGAGCTGCGCTCTTATAATTTATATCTAGATATTACAATGTAAACTTTTATAGGTTTAAAAAAAATGAAATGGAAAGAAATGATGCCTAACTGTTATCTTTGTTAAATTTTAGAATATATAATGATGATTTTGGCCAAGTTAGCTACGCACTAAGTAGAACGAATATACATACCCGGCCTATTATACCTTTCGGCCGGTACAAATTGGTTCCTATGTGTTCTAGTGGAGAAGTGCCTCCGAAAATCACTGGGGCACAATTTTTTATACTTTTTTGTAGGTTTCTAATTATTTTGTGCGTAAGAAGTTTTTATATATTATTTTTGTCGAAAACAAACATAGCTACCATTCTTATAATATCTACCATACTGCTCACAAATTGTCAAATTCATACTTAGTAGACTTGGTGTATAAATTCTCTTCAGAACGGCCTTCATATGTGTATATGTAAAAAAAATGTCTCGCTGAGAATTTGATATTTTATATGGTTCAGTTTTATTGCCTAGTAGGTAAGCGATATAAAACAAGTACAAAAATGCATGCAAATGTTTAAATAATGGTTTGCAAAACCATTACTTTGCTCCATTAGCAGTAAAAGGCACCAATTGTAACTCTATAGACGACAACATTTTCTGTCTAAAAGTCTTTTGAGCTGAGCTAAGGTGAATGTAAAGCGTGAAGGTAATGTGGTCAAAGGGAGACAACTCATACAATTATATACAAAGCCTAACCTCTGTTATATGAACTTATGCATTAATTTGCGTTATAATTGTATGTGCCTTAATTCATGATAAACACAAACTGTAATGTAAAGCGTATGTTTTTTCACACTTATAGATAGTATAAAGTAATGTTATTTTATGAAAAAAATTCATTTCTCTTATTGGTGTACATACAGTTTACATAAATTTGTGTATATTATCTGTCATGATTTCCAAAATATTCTTTATTTCAGGGTAAAGTGAAAAAGCAACAAAAACTTGCTGCAATGAAAAGACGCATCAATTTGAAAGATCAAAGAATGTAAGTTGATTTATTTTATTTAATCATGATTGTTCCTCTCTGTAGATCCTACGTATACACTTTATATAAAAACATCGTTAAATATATATCTATTTTGTTTTAGACAAAAGAAAGACAGATTGGGTAAAAAGCGAAAGAAGAAGGATGTTCAAAACATGACCGTAAGGGAGCTGTAAGTTAAAATTTTTCTTTCAAAATTGTCTCATACATGTTGGCAAAAGATGTTTCTTGGCTAAAAGAATCATTTTAAAATAACTTTTTTAACAGTTTCTATAGTTATGCAAGACCTTGTATATAATATATACACCTGGTATATCTTAACCATAGAATTTGGCTTTTGTATTTTCTGAAACATTCATATTATATTAATCATAATAACAGGAGTACTATCATATATGTAATTAATTACTGATATTATATATCTTCAGACCCCAGGCCTCATCAGCGATGTTCTTCAAATATAATACACAACTTGGTCCTCCATATCACATCCTTGTGGATACCAATTTCATCAACTTCTCCATAAAAAACAAACTGGACATTGTCCAGTCCATGATGGATTGTTTGTATGCTAAATGTAAGTATCCTTGAATTCCATAATACTAATCAGGCAGTTGAACAAGCACCTTTATTGCTGAAATCCACTTACCTACTGACCAGCTTGGTAAAATGATCATTATTGTGGTTTACAGGTATTCCCTACATCACTGACTGTGTGATGGCTGAGTTGGAGAAGCTTGGAAGTAAATATAGAGTAGCTTTGAGGTGAGTTTATTTAAGGATTAACCTCTTACATTGCTTAGTTTATGGGATGATAAACCCAATGGAGCACGAGGTAAATTGCGTAAATGCTTTCGTACAATTTACCGACTGTCCACCAATATTTACAGGTATTTATACGCACCTAATCGGGTCAAGTTCTGTACTCAAGTTATTGGAAAATAAACAGATTTGCTCCAACATAGTTTATTGATACAGAAACAGTGGCAATTGTTAATATTACGATTTCTTCAAAATCAATGATCAAGTTTGTTTGTGTGTTTTTTGCACTGTCATCAAATTTTAGTATAATGATATCTATAATTTACAGATCGACAGCTGTCAATCAAATTTCGGATATTGTGTATGCTATGATGTTTTCTCTGACATTGAATAGGTACATCTTTGTGTGCGAGCACAAGGTGTGGCTATCTATATATCGTCTGCAATCGGTCAATCATCATGTATTTTAGAAAAAAAGATTTGGTTAAAATTCAATGAATCATAACTAAGTATTCTTGTTAATAAAAGGAAAAAACATATAAATATTACGAAGTTAAGGGGGTATACTGGAATATCGGGTTGTCAGTCCATCAGTCTGTCTGTCTGTCTGTCTGTAGACACAACTTAGTCCTAAACTACTTGACGGATTTTGATAAAATTTGCTACACAGAACCCTGACACACAGGGGAGTTGAGTAAACTATAATAGGGTTCTGTGATGTTCCCTATCAATGGAGTTATTACTAAACTTGTGCATCGGAGGGTATTAGTTGTCTATTCTGGCGACATCTCTAGCTGGATCATCTGTTCATGTACCAGGTATGTGTGACCACAAAAGTGGGCACCTTATCCTTAGGCGTTTTTTATTTGGATGCAAAATACAACACTTAACAAATTCTGGTATATACCCGGGTAAGTTGTGAATCTTGTATTGCCATACACATATTTTGAACCCCAAGAAAATGATATTACAATAATAAATTCTTATTTGAGGAGTTTACTACTGGAAGAGTTATTTCAGTTTTCAATGTAGTATTGTCTTTTTTCTCAGGATTGCAAAAGACGAGAGATTCCAGCGACTGCCATGTCTACACAAAGGAACCTATGCTGATGACTGCCTAGTACAGAGAATCACACAGGTAAATTTACAAGTACTCTTATTAATGTATAATCTTATTTTGATGGTGCCATACATGTACCTGGTGGTACCATTATTGTACCTGGTGGTGTCATACCTGTACCTGGTGGTGCCATACCTGTACCTGGTGGTGCCATACATGTACCTGGTGGTGCCATACATGTACCTGGTGGTGTCATACCTGTACCTGATGGTGCCATACCTGTACCTGGTGGTGCCATACCTGTACCTGATGGTGTCATACCTGTACCTACTGGTGTCATACCTGTAACTGGTGGTACCATACCTGTACCTGGTGGTGCCATACCTGTACCTGGTGGTGCCATTATTGTATCTTATAGTGCCATACATGCAACTGGTGGTGCCATACCTGTACCTGGTGGTTTCATACCTGTACCTGTGGTGGCTTACCTGTACCTGGTGGTACCATACCTGTACCTGATGGTGTCATACTTGTACCTACTGGTGTCATACCTGCAACTGGTGGTACCATACCTAAACCTGGTGGTGCCATACCTGTACCTGGTGGTGCCATTATTGTATCTGATAGTGCCATACATGCATCTGGTGGTGCCATACCTGTACCTGGTGGTTTCATACCTTTACCTGGTGGTGCCATACCTGTACCAGATCATACCTGTACCTGATGGTTTCATACCTGTACCTGGTGGTGTCATACCTTTACCTGGTTGTGCCATACCTGTACCAGATCATACCTGTACCTGGTGGTTTCATGCCTGTACCTGGTGATGTCATACCTTTACCTGGTGGTGCCATACCTGTACCAGATCATACCTGTTCCAGGTGGTGTCATACCTGTACCTCGTGGTGTCATACCTGTACCAGGTGGATTCATACCTGTACCTGGTGTTTTCATACCTGTACCTGGTGGTGCCATACCTGTACCTGGTGGTGTCATACCTGTACCTAATGGTGTCATACCTGTACCAGGTGGTGTCATACCTGAACCTGGCGGTGTCATACCTGTACCTGGTGGTGTCATACCTGTACCTGGTGGTGCCATACCTGTACCTGGTGGTGCCATACCTGTACTTGGTGGTGTCATACCTGTACCTGGTGGTGTCATACATGTACCTGGTGGTGTCATACCTGTACCTGGTGTTGTCATACCTGTACCTGGTGGTGTCATACCTGTACCTGGTGGATTCATACCTGTACCTGGTGATTTCATACCTGTACCTGGTGGTGCCATACCTGTACCTGGTGGTGTCATACCTGTACCTAATGGTGTCATACCTGTACCAGGTGGTGTCATACCTGAACCTGGCGGTGTCATACCTGTACCTGGTGGTGTCATACCTGTACCTGGTGGTGTCATACCTGTACCTGGTGGTGCCATACCTGTACTTGGTGGTGTCATACCTGTACCTGGTGGTGTCATACATGTACCTGGTGGTGTCATACATGTACCTGGTGGTGTCATACCTGTACCTGGTGTTGTCATACCTGTACCTGGTGGTGTCATACCTGTACCTGGTGGTGTCATACCTGTACCTGGTGGTGCCATACCTGTACTTGGTGGTGTCATACCTGTACCTGGTGGTGTCATACATGTACCTGGTGGTGTCATACATGTACCTGGTGGTGTCATACCTGTACCTGGTGTTGTCATACCTGTACCAAGTGGTGTCATACCTTTATTTTTCAAATTATGTTTGCTCATTTAAGCGGCTATACATTTGGAATTTCTCTGAAAATTAATCAATATTGTAATTTCATTTTTCAGCATAAATGTTATATAATAGCAACTTGTGATAAAGATTTGAAGAGAAGGATTCGCAAAATTCCTGGCGTCCCAATTATGTTCCTACAGCAGCGAAGGTAATTATTGAGGATAGTCAGAAATATTCTTATCATATGAAGGAATGAATACAGATATCAGTCTTATTTCTGTCAAAACAAACAAAAATAGGTAAGATATATTCACATTAAAATTCACATACTAAACATGGTCATCACATGTATTATAGCAGGTCATCAATCGTGAGGAGACAACATCCATTGTTAACATAGTGATATGGAATAAAGATGGCATAATATCTTAACCAAAGCAAAAAGCAAACAAAAATGCACATGTTTTGTAAAAATTAAAAACAATAATTAATAATCAGAAAATTAAATAATCTTTTTCTCTTTCAGGTATACCATTGAAAGAATGCCAGATGCATTTGGCGCTCCAAAGACATAAGAATTGAAACCAATTAAAATTTAGTTTAGAAAAAAAATATGTTGTGGTTTGTTGGCTATATTTGTACACTACAGCGAGTAGATGAGGAAAACGTAAATCGATACACATTATACAGATTTGTTTTACACCTGTGTCTATAACGCATGCCTAACAAAAGTCCAGGTAAATCAATAAATTGGATTTGACAGCACCTGTTACCTGACCAAAGATAAACTGATGAAGTGTTGAGTCTGTATGAATATTCATGAGTACATTGGGTATTGGCCTTCTAATTGAGGTGAAAGTTACATCAGACAATTAACAGAGCCCAATAGATGGGGATGAAAGTTAATTAGGTACAATGTAGTAAACATGTGCTTGTATCTCACTCAGCTCCCTGAAGAGAGCTCTACCACTGACAATAGGACTAAAGTATGGATACCAGTGATCTGATCCACTGACACTTGTATAGATTTATATTTTTTTATACCAGGGGTATTTGCTTTCTTTAAACAAAGTAAATCTTTCATCCATTCTACCACCTGTGTGTATCCTTTAAAAACACAAGTTTAAGTATATTGTGCTAAGTTTGAACAGTACAGGTTATATCCATTCTTTGTGATACATGTAAAATACAAAAAAATGCAGGCTGGTGTTACACTATGAAATACAGTGTTTAGTTCTATTAATATATTACATATCTATATATCATTGTTTTTGTTGAAGAAAAATGTTAAACAGTCAAATTTATCATTAAATTGTCCTTTTTAAAGTTTCATTTTGCAATAATTTGAAGTATTAACAAATACTTAACTACAAACAATGCATTGCATCATATTTTGCAAATGAATTGAAGAAGATGCATAGCATCAGCCATTAAAGATGCAACAATAATTGGTGTTTGATCATGTATATATATATCTAATTAACACAAAAAATAATATAAAATAATTTATTTCGCATTTGGTGCATGCGCAATCAGAACTTCCTTCCATAAAGGATATAGTGACACACATTTTTTTCGGGATGCAATTAATTATTTTTCATGTTTTTAACTTGAAATAAGATTAGAAGCTCAAGCTTTTCAATGGTGGTAATGGTGTAAAGTAAGTAACTTTTGTAACTGAATAAAAATACTAAATCGTTTGTTGCTGTTTCAAATAGTGAAAAAATACCATTTGTCAGCGGTGGAGCATCTTTAACCTACTGTCATGGAGATCAAGTAAACTCAAATCTCTGTGACTTTTGGATTATTAAGAGGCCAAGATATGGGGTATTACACCTATAGCACATTGTGGTGAAGGGCATCCTCGATACTCCAAGGGTTCCAGTCACTTACGATCTCTACACTCCTGGACTATCTCATAGTAAAACTGACGGCAACTCAGAGGAAATAATCTGAACCAATCACAAGCCAGCAAAAATTTTCTTTGAGGACTAGAGAGAGAATGACACCCAACTTCAAAGTCACACATTCAACTACAGTGTACCATTATACGGCTCTTTTGATGTACATCAAAGGAATAAATTATCTGATCTGATCTGTTGCCTCCAGTTTTACTATGAGATAGGCCAGGGGTGTAGAGATTGTAGGTGATCGGAACCCCTGGAGTGTCGAGGATGGGTGAAAGGTTACCAAATGTGTTAAAGTGGTGTCCTTTTATCCAAGGTCACTAGGGTCAAATAAGATGTAAAAAGAGATCTGTCTCAAATATCATAAGAAGACTCTTGGGGTTCTTGTTTATACTTATTATCATTTGGGACCGATCCGTCAACAAGATGGCCGATAGGAAGCCATCTTGAATTTTTTTAAGTTGAAGCTTCTACCGTTTTTTCAGAAAGTACCGGATGAATCTTTCTCGAACTTCATAAGTACCTTTTCCTTGGTTTGTGCATAATTGTATTTTGTGAATGAAGGGAAAACATGTGGTCGATTGGCAGTCATCTTGGAGTTTGGTAGTTGAAGTGTGTTACCGCTGTTTCTCAGAAAGTACTGAAGTAGTTTTTAGATTATTATTGAAAAGTTTAGTTATATCCGCATAGAAAATTTGTTATGAATTTATTTTATGTGGAAGGTCCCTATCTTATCAAAGAGAAAGAAATGTGTAAAAACCTTATCAATGTAGCTTCTTGATTTAGAGATACTAAATCACCATTTCTTCCCCAAAAACTATACATCTGAAACGTATTTCTGTCATATGTCCATTAAGTGTTACATAGTATTGCGGTACAGATCGATAAAAGTCTTAGTCCAGTCCATGTAGTTTAGTTTTAGTTTAAACATATTTTATTGACATAAAATGACAAAAGGATAAGTCATTAAGTTTTTCCAACTTATATGTGACTTCTCCTGAAATATAGAAAATATAAACATACACAAATGAATAGTCACGTGATTACATGGAACAAAATAGTATGAATTCACATAAAACATCAAGAACATTAAACTAGTAAGAAAGAGGGAGAAAAATAGAGATTAATCCCATTCATTGGGTTAAGAAATTGATTTGTACTATTAGTATTCGTGTGATACCATTATAATATATAAAACAAGCGATGAAAAATGGAAAAAAAATCTTGACAACTTGTAATGATATAGAAAATAAGTAAGAGAGCGAAAGAGAGAGAGTGTGACAGAGAGATTGGATAGAAATTAGCGTTTGAGTGGCGTAGGAAGATGAAACGGGGGGGGGGGGGGGGCAAAGGTCCCCAATATTTTGAACCCCCCCCCCCCCCCCCCCCCCCCCCCCCCCCCCCCCCCCCCGCTAAAAGGAAATTAAAGAATACGCAAATTGGCCAAATTAGCGTTTGAGCGCCGAAGGCGCGAAATTTTGGTGTTTTATGGGTCTGAAGGTGACCCCCGGGGAAAAATATTGTAATTTAGAATGGCTGAGATGAGTTTTACAATGTATTTTGATGATTTTGCGAGTGCCCGAAAGCGCGAGATTTTGGTGTTTGGGGGGTCCGGGGCCTCCCCCGGGAAAAAATATTATGATTTAGAATAGCTTAAATGAGTTTTGATAAATTTGCGAGCGCCCGAAAGCGCGAGATTTTGGTGTTTGGGGGTCAGGGGCCTCCCCCGGGAAAAATATTATGATTTAGAATAGCTTAAATGAGTTTTGATAAATTTGCGAGCGCCCGAAAGCGCGAGATTTTGGTGTTTTGGGAGTCCGGGGGTCTCCCCCGGAAAAAAAATCGATTTAGAATGGCTTAGATGAGTTTTACGATGCATTTCGATGAATTTGCGAGCGCCCAAAGGCGCGAGAATTTGGTGTTATGGGGTCCGGGGGTCTCCCCGGGAAAAATTACGATTTAGAATGACTGAGATGCGTTTTACGATGTATTTTAATGATTATAAAGCGTTCTGAACATGGTAGTTTTTCGATTTAAAGGTCCACTACCTTTCCGAAACGGCTTTTAATTTTTAAAATGGGAATGTAAAACAAGATCGATAATTTTGTAGAGTCCTAAAAATTATTAACTTACCGTTAATACTACATTTATCATCACCTTCTGAACGATTTGATTAAAATTAATAAAATGTTTATTTTCATAACGCGGGTCGTATTATGTTTCCCGCCGCCGTCCTAAATACCGCGCGGTAGTTGACTATCACTGCGCCAGACGGCAAAACAGCGAATTGACTCTCCACTGTTTTCATATATTACGCAGGCAATCTTGCATATGTTTGGTGTCGTAACCTTATTTTTGATCATCGGTATGCATTTTCTGGTGTTATTAATGTTTTTTAAGAAACCTTTATATTTTGCTCCGGAAAGGTAATGGGCCTTTAAAGCTACCTGCATTTAGAAATGATAATTGTGTCGTCATAACATTATACCCTACTCGATCTGAATACACCGGCTTCACACCATCGGCACATTGTTGTGTAACATAAAAAAAAATGAATAATTTTCTAGCTAAGACAAATTGATCTTTTAAGAGACATTTTTTTAAAATAGTACATAGAATCCCTGGATGGACATTTTAGTCTAGTTTGAGTGTATTGAATTTTTACTATTAAAGGTTTGACATTATGTGCTTGAACGTTTTAGGAAATGCGCCGCGCAGCGGAAAATTTTCTAGAATGAAGTACGAAAAATGTACAGGAGGACCCTTTTTTCTTTCAAATAAGCATTTTTAGAAAATTTCAGTCGGCGAAAATGGGGGGGGGGGGGGGGGCAAAAAGACATGTTTGCCCCCCGTCCTGGGGAACGGGGGGGGGGGGGGGGCAGTTGCCCCCCCTGCCCCCCGCTTCCTACGCCCCTGAGAGAGAGTCGATCAATCGAATCTACCCGTTCTTACCAGGAATTGCTGTACAGCTTTTGCAATTTTCATGTTATTGATGATTGAAATGTTAAGATCACCTTTGCATAGAATATCAATGTTAATGGCGCCTTCGTACCGCGATAACTCAGTGTTGAGAATTGCTCGATGATTGGCATACAGAGGGCAAACAATAAAGAAGTGATAGCTATCCTCACAGGGATGTCCACTTTGACAATATGCAGAATCGGTAAGATTTGCTCTAAAAAGATCATAATTTAGGGAACTTGTACGGTTTCTTAGACAACAATGGAGGATATTAAGTTTTCTTAGTCCATATGTTGCAAAAGGAAAATTAAAGTTTGTATTTGTTTTCAGGGATTTCATTATATTGAGTTTAAAAGAATTTATGGAAGGAGAATTTCTAATGTTTGGTCTAAAACAAAAATGTATAGTAGAGGGAAAAAATGAACTTAGAGATAATTGTAAACGATAGTAGTGTTCTCTTAATTGATATGCATTTCGTAAGTTATAAGGTGTTAAATTACCAATATCATCATGCAATATATCTATGAGGAAACTTGGTGCCATACCATGGACTATTGAATATAACATCGAAAGTTTACGAGCTAAACTCGTCTCTTAGAAAGTGGCAGCCAACCGGTTTCGCGGTATAAAAACTCAGTTTTAGTAAAAACTGGAATCCCTGTAACAATCCTTGCCGCTTCTAACTGAATATTTTCTAGTTTTAAAGAATTATTTACTCCGCAGTTGTCCCATACTTCACACGCATACTCAAGCAAAGGTCTTATATAAGTGAGATACAGTTTTTCTAAGTTATTTCTTTTTAGAATTAGTTTAAGTTTGCGTAGAGTTGCTATGTATTTAGTTACTTTACTTGTGATATATTCTATATGGATATTCCACTTACAGTCGTTAGTTATAATAACACCGAGGTGTTTGTGATTGTTAGTAAAATGAATGGGAGTGTCATCGAAAGTAAGGGACGGGTTATACGGTAACTGACGATTAGATATGACTAGAGCCTCTGTTTTAATAGGATTGAATTTCATCAACCAATCTTTCGACCAAATTTCTAGTTTCCTTAAGTCCGATTGTGCTTCGTTCTCGATTAGAAGTAAGTTCGAGGATGAGTAAGAGAGTGAGGTATCGTCTGCAAAGAGCCTAGTAAGAGAAGCAAGATTACAAGAGATATCATTTATGTATATCAGGAAAAACAAGGGTCCGAGTACATAACCTTGAGGAACACCAGCAAGTATTGTTTTAAAGAAGATAATGATTGTTTTACAAAAACCGCTTGTTTTCTGTTACACAAGTAGTTACTTGTCCATCGAAGAAGTTGACCTGATATACCGTAATTGTTCAGCTTATGTATGAGTCCCTTATGCCATACCTGTCGAAAGCCTTCGAAAAATCACAAAATATTAAAATGGAATGTTCGTACTTTTCTAAGGAGGTAATTATTGAGTGGTAGATTTCAATAAGCTGATTTGAGGTAGAATGCATGGTAAAAATCCTGCCTGGTATTTATAGATTAAGTCATTATCAATCATGAAATTATAGATGTATTTATATACTACACGCTCAAATAATTTACCTATACAGCTTAGAAGAGATATTGGTCTGTAATTAGACACAATGCTGGGGTCATTAGATTTAAAAATAGGCATAACATGAGCAATTTTCCATGAGTCAGGATATACACCAGACGAAAGGGAATAATTAAATATGATAGACAGAGGCACACAAACTTCATTTGAGGCCAACTTCAACATTTTATGATTTATACCGTCAGGGCCTGACGCTTTTTTAACATTTTAATATATCTAAGAGTCTAAGATTTCACTGGGAGCAATATTTATTTCAGATAAAACAGAGCCAGTACGACTATCAAATAATGGTAAATCTTTATCTAATTCATTTGCCGGTAAGTTGGAAACAGAGCTAAAATAATTATTTAAAAGTTCACATTTACTGTCGTTATCATATATCATTTCGTTAGTGGTACAGTCCAATAACGGGGATATCTCTGTGTTCTTCTGTCCTTTAAGTATATTTCTGAAAGTTTCCAATATATCTTGGGATTGTTATTGTTATTATCTATCACTGTATCAATATTATCGTATCATGTTATTCACTTTATTTCTCATATGCGTATAATTACTCCTATTTCGATCTGTCCTATGGTTAAAAAATATTTTTTTAAGTCTATCTCTTTTTCTCATATAGAGTCTGAGGAGGCTATTCATCCACGGTTTGTCAGTATCTCTGACCAGAATTTCTCTACAAGGAATACATTTACTTATAGCATCAAGAAATGTTTCAGTAAAAAAACTACACATTTGATTAACATTTGGCATATTGTTCAAAATATCAAACCACGGGATACTGCTTAACGTGGTCTTTAGTTCCTCAACATTAGCATGCTCGTACTGCCACACCTTTCTTTTAAAAAAGTGGTTAACTTTTACTGGAATTTTAATTATTACAAATGCTGCATCATGGTCACTAATTGCTCGCTCAATATTTACAACATCAGAAAAAATGACATCAACCAAATCACTAACTATAACAAGGTCAAGAAGTGTGGAAGAAGTAGCAGACTGCCTGGTAGACTCGGTAATTACATTTAATAAATTATAATTAGTCAGAATATAACCTAAATCACCTCTGACATTTACAGAAAAATCAACATTTACATCGCCTGTGATAATTACATATGAAGTTTATATATGTATTACATAGTGCCACAGGTCACACTTGAAAACGGGTCACAAATGAAAATGCCACACGGGCGTCTGGTATAGCTTGTCTAGTCATGAAACACGCCAATAGATTCTATCCGATAGATGATGTGACTTTTCAACTCATCAAAAATGTGTCGGTGAAAGAAGACATAGTTGCCCTCCTAATTTGTTTTTGAATTTAATGTTTTGCCATTAATTCGACATTAAAGTTTAAGACAATTATGACGAAAATTTGAATTATTGTATGAATTAATATTGATTGGTAAAGATTGGAAACATTGTTTTAGCTGACGGCAGACCGAGCAATTCTTTTCTTGTCTTTAATGCCTGTGGGTTTTTCTATCGAAAATTGCATTTTTCTTTAGTATAATATATCAGTACCAGAATATTTTTTTCCACTCAAAGCTGTGGCCATATCATCTGAACATTTTTTTAATTTTTTTTTTTTATAATTTTATTACTCAGTTCATGATTCAGTTCATAAAATTATCGCAGATTTCAATGATTAGGTGACTTTTTCTTGTTGAATGTTACCGTTATAACTATATTTTCTACATTACGCATGCGAAAACGCTTACCAACATAGTGAACAACATACAAGGCAGTGGATACATATAGTTCCTAAACAATTTCTTCATTTTTCAGTAGAATAGTACGTACTGCCCCTATCGCATGATCGAACAACTAAATTTAGGTTCTTATGATATCTTTTTTCTACTTATTTTCTTCTTCGAAACGTCTCCCTTGCCACCGCCTGACACGAGGTATGATTACTCTTAGCGCTCAGCACAAAGGGAGTGAGACGACCGGTTCGCCATTGGTCACTCAGTAAACCTGCCTATATTATAAGGCCTTTTCCCCTAATATATATTAGACAAAAATAACCCTTTTGATATAGGCAGATTAAGTGGACTTGATGTGACCGTGTAGGGTGTGTTGCTTGATGTCTTCAGTAATATACTTATATCACTATAAAAAAGGATTCAACAAGAGTTTCACTATACAAGAAGATTCAACACGAATATACCACAGCCTTCCAAAACACGCAACATGCGCTTCACACACGCAAACAACGCACACATGGGAGGCCGTCATTATATTACCCTGGCTGTTAATGATCAACCAAACAAACAAAATAAAAAGTCATTTTTATGTAAAACAGATTTACATGTATATGTGCGCGATATTTTGCTGATAACAAAACGTAGATTCTGAAGTAGGGTTATAGCTTTTCTCTTGGTTTGATATCGCAGAAACTTTTTTTTTTATTTTAAGCATTTTCATACATGTATATAATCCAATGAGGTATTAGACAATCTTCAAATCATCTGAAATTTACTATACCATATATGATTATTATGTGTTTTGAATTGAAATACAGTGTATAAAGAATAAATTCAGTCACGTTTTCGCATTGTAATCCAACCTATTCTGATTTTATAGCCAACTGAAAACAGTTCAACGCTTCATCTGTGAACAGCGAAATAAAAATTTTGGGGAACGTTCTCGTTTATACTTTTTGAACCAATCACATTCTAAGCATGCATTATTTAAGATGACGGATAGGCGTCTTAGAACTTGGAACCCTCAGAAGAAAAGTACCAGATATACCGATTTCGATCCAACGGAACGTCGTATTCAATTTGACGGAACGTCAGATTCGTTCGTAAAAACGGAAACGGTTCTCTAATTGGGACATATGTTGCTAGTTCAATTCTTGGGACTATCAAAATAAAACGGACTTGATCTGTTTCCATAAGAAAAGATAAACTAGATTCGAACGATAAAACAAAATAAAATATCACGTGTATATATACATATATGTTGTCATGGAAATGACTTTCGATTAAAGAAATTATATTTCAAGAACTAATATCCACTGCCTTGTATTATTAATTTTATAAGTGTTCCATATCCGTACAACTATACCAATTTGTAGCGTTTTTGCATACGTAATTTAGAAAATGTAGTTATAACCATAACATTCAACAAGAAAAAGTCACCTTATCATTGAAATCTGTGATAATTTAATGAACTGAATCAAGTTTTTACTCCATCTCTCGTTCAGATATATATCTGTTTGAATATATAACAAAAATAACACTTTTAAACCATTATATATATATGTGACACACCGTTCTATACTGTGCGCGAAATACAGGACAAAGTATAATACAATAAAACATCAATTTTGCTTCTACGCATTGATGGAACACTCTACTGTTCCGTGGGCAACTTGCATATTTGGATTCTTGACCGTGAATTGGACACCAAGCAAATATTTATCACATACGCTCCCCCAGACGACAGTTTTCTATGAAAAAGAAGCGTTTCCACGAGCGTAAATAGCGTAGCCCGGTTTGTACGATTAGCCCCGGTGGGTAAGTTTACCTCGGTTTGTATTTTTATCAGTCAACTCATTAAATATCAATGCCATCTAAAGTACTTTAAATGTATTCAAGATTCATCGGCTCTTAATGGATTTCCGACAGAATATGCCATTTTTTCAAACATTCAAGGACTTCTACGTGGAAATGCAGCAATTAAATTACCCCTAAATCCCCTTTTCTAGCATATTTCGACATTCTAAATTGATTGTAAGCCATACCAAACTCGTTTAGAACAGAGTTTATTAAATGTCAATCAGGAACAACTTGTATAGAGAACTTCATAGAAGGGAGTATAGTTAGGACATAGATTTGTGCGGCTCTCATTAGGACACACGTACATAGAGAACTTCATAGAAGGGAGTATAGTTAGGACATAGAGTTGTGCGGCTCTCATTAGGACACACGTACATAGAGAACTTCATAGAAGGGAGTATAGTTAGGACATAGAGTTGTGCGGCTCTCATTAGGACACACGTTCATAGCGAACCTCATAGAAGGGAGTATAGTTAGGACATGGAGTTGTGCGGCTCTCATTAGGACACACGTACATAGAGAACTTCATAGAAGGGAGTATAGTTAGACATAGAGTTGTGCGGCTCTCATTAGGACACACGTACTAGAGAACTTCATAGAGTTTGAGTTGTGCGGCTCTCATTAGGACACACGTACATAGAGAACTTCATAGAAGGGAGTATAGTTAGGACATAGAGTTGTGCGGCTCTCATTAGGACACACGTACATAGAGAACTTCATAGAAGGGAGTATAGTTAGGACATAGAGTTGTGCGGCTCTCATACATTAGGACACACGTACATAGAGAACTCATAGAAGGGAGTATAGTTAGGACATAGAGTTGTGCGGCTGCTTGTGCGGCATTAGGACACACGTACATAGAGAACCTCATAGAAGGGAGTATAGTTAGGACATAGAGTTGTGCGGCTCTCATTAGGACACACGTACATAGAGAACTTCATAGAAGGGAGTATAGTTAGGACATAGAGTTGTGCGGCTCTCATTAGGACACACGTACATAGAGAACTTCATAGAAGGGAGTATAGTTAGGACATAGAGTTGTGCGGCTCTCATTAGGACACACGTACATAGAGAACCTCATAGAAGGGAGTATAGTTAGGACATAGAGTTGTGCGGCTCTCATTAGGACACACGTACATAGAGAACTTCATAGAAGGGAGTATAGTTAGGACATAGAGTTGTGCGGCTCTCATTAGGACACACGTACATAGAGAACTTCATAGAAGGGAGTATAGTTAGGACATAGAGTTGTGCGGCTCTCATTAGGACACACGTACATAGAGAACCTCATAGAAGGGAGTATAGTTAGGACATAGAGTTGTGCGGCTATCATTAGGACACACGTACATAGAGAACTTCATAGAAGGGAGTATAGTTAGGACATAGAGTTGTGCGGCTCTCATTAGGACACACGTACATAGAGAACTTCATAGAAGGGAGTATAGTTAGGACATAGAGTTGTGCGGCTCTCATTAGGACACACGTACATAGAGAACTTCATAGAAGGGAGTATAGTTAGGACATAGAGTTGTGCGGCTCTCATTAGGACACACGTACATAGAGAACTTCATAGAAGGGAGTATAGTTAGGACATAGAGTTGTACGGCTCTCATTAGGACACACGTACATAGAGAACTTCATAGAAGGGAGTATAGTTAGGACATAGAGTTGTGCGGCTCTCATTAGGACACACGTACATAGAGAACTTCATAGAAGGGAGTATAGTTAGGACATAGAGTTGTGCGGCTCTCATTAGGACACACGTACATAGAGAACTTCATAGAAGGGAGTATAGTTAAGACATAGAGTTGTGCGGCTCTCATTAGGACACACGTACATAGAGAACCTCATAGAAGGGAGTATAGTTAGGACATAGAGTTGTGCGGCTCTCATTAGGACACACGTACATAGAGAACTTCATAGAAGGGAGTATAGTTAGGACATAGAGTTGTGCGGCTCTCATTAGGACACACGTACATAGAGAACTTCATAGAAGGGAGTATATAGTTAGGACATAGAGTTGTGCGGCTCTCATTAGGACACACGTACATAGAGAACTTCATAGAAGGGAGTATAGTTAGGACATAGAGTTGTGCGGCTCTCATTAGGACACACGTACATAGAGAACTTCATAGAAGGGAGTATAGTTAGGACATAGAGTTGTGCGGCTCTCATTAGGACACACGTACATAGAGAACTTCATAGAAGGGAGTATAGTTAGGACATAGAGTTGTGCGGCTCTCATTAGGACACACGTACATAGAGAACTTCATAGAAGGGAGTATAGTTAGGACATAGAGTTGTGCGGCTCTCATTAGGACACACGTACATAGAGAACTTCATAGAAGGGAGTAAAGTTAGGACATAGAGTTGTGCGGCTCTCATTAGGACACACGTACATTCATTCTTACTAAAATAATATAATTGCGCCATTTTCGGACTAGTATCTACCAATCAGAAAGTGTGATTTAATAAGAAAACAAATAAATAATTATATTTAATTGACGTCACTATTTTTTAACTTCATCGGGTTATGAAATAAATTTTGTTTGCAAACTTTTGTGAGAATCCGCTACGCGGATTCACACAGTTTGCAAACAAAATTTAATTCGCCGATGAAGTTAAAAAATAGTGACATCAATGCTTAATTATAATTATTTTTTCAGACTATTCGATGATATAAAATATGTTTAAACATACGATTCCATTGATTTTCCAATAGATTATTTTTAATAAATCATTACGCAACGTCGACGTCTTTATTGTGACGTCATGATAACGTCGGGTTTTCGCGCCATTCTCGGATTTTTTTCTTCATAGTATACGAAGAAAAAGGATCTGCCAATCAGAAAGTCGGATATATATAGTATGGAAAAAAATAAAAATTAATTATAATTTTATATTGAATATATATCATACGCGTACGTGTATGTCCCGATCATACACCAGATACACGATAGAAATTCTCTGTGCTGATTAATTCTAACTTTCGCAAGCTAGGCCTATAAGGTTAATTTTAAAAGAAAAAACAGTGACATTTTGTGAATAGTCAGAAACATACTCTTAATAAAAAAAAGGTTTGATAAACTATGGGTTTCTCTGTTGCAAATCTACAAGAGGCTGTAGGAAATTTGGCCCTGCCTAATATTGATAATTACTTATATTTAAATAAACAATGCGTTTCTCATCAATAGCTTATTTATTTTCATCTTTTGTGTGCTATGATTTGAGAAAAAACACTGATTTCGCAAACTAACTCAAACCGGAAGTCGAGATCTCGTGATGCCACGTTGGGCAATGACGTCATATGCAAAATATGCCCACCCATCACTGAGCAGTCGCAAAAATCGGAAGAAGGAAGCCATTTTGGTTCAAAGCCTATCTCGATAGGGTGCTAATTTCTCTTCGTTTCATCGCATACAAGGGATTCTGATCGTTCTCACATACATTCTCGGTCACTATAGTATGTCCACAATGAATCCCGAGTAGTAAGTATAAGAAAATCGTACAAATATTGACAAGGAAAATTGATACGTCACCACGTACGATTGCCAATGGCGACTCCGTCATACTTTCCACCTCAGCTGTCAGTGCATCGCATGTGTATTCTATTCGTATTCGCCTTATAATCGAGTATTTTTCACATAAATTCATTATTTGTTTCAACATGCGTGCTTAAAATCAACTTTAGTTGTCTCTTTATATATGTAAATAGCCACACTACTACCAAGTCTTGACGTGTTCATAACTTGTGACTTCATGACCAGACACTCGAGATCGTTTATAAAATAGACCTTTGACATTTTTGAAAGAGAATCAGTTGTTGGCAGAAAAATAACTGATTTAAACATACACTCTTTGATAATTATAAGTTTACTTTTATTTTATATATATATACTCCAGTCCAGTTAATCATAGGCTTACCCAATGGACATAGAGCAACAGACAGTTGACACCCCCTAATTACGTTTGTTGATTTCACATTCTTTTCAAGCTGATTAATCGTATATAGGCCTATCGACCCTCACATTTTTCTACAATTCGTATTAAAGATGGTAAACATAAGGACTTTAGGTAGTCTACACCTGACTTTTACGTAGCATTCCAGAACTTTTTGAGTTTTTAACCATTAAATAAATAACTGTCAAGACAGTATTATTTTCCATGTCTTTTATATACATCATGTAATTTTTAAGTGAATCATGTAGGATATAGCAGTACAACAATACAGCAGTTTTGAGATCCCAAAACAATGATGATTGTGACGTCGCGAAATTCACATCAAATGATGACGTCATAATTAACGAATGGTGGGACTAAATTGTACTTTACCCACATCGTTTTGGGATCTCAAAACCCTCGCCATTGTCAGCGACTAGGTACATGTAGCTCATGATAAATTGGCTAGTGTTAGAGGTTCCCAGGTCCAAATTCTGGTCTGACTATTAAACTTTCCACTCGTACTTCATCAGATCTTTAGCAAAAATTCCAGGTTCTACTGCTTCATTGATTAAGAATTTGGTTGAATTACCCAGCTAACAGATTGAATGTCTGGAACTAATGACGACACTAAATACAAAATTACACCAGGCTTGCATGACAAATTCTGTATTTCAGGATAGTTCTTAGAACCATCACAATTCCCATAAACTTGTACTTATTCCCTCATTTAGCTTCCATATATGTGCATGCAAATATTTCCATGAAAGTAAACAGCTGACTCTTTCATCATTCTACTGTGGCCTTTTATTTACTTTTACCACTAACTGCATCAGATCCCTGGGTTCTCAAATTCTCAAGCTTGTTGCCATCTTAATTGTTGTGGATCTCTGATGTCTTTTGAGGCACAAATAATGATGATACAAGTGATTACTCGATGATTTTGTGATTATGGTTGTGGAACTGGTGCTTTTTTCAGTATCCTGGCTATTCATAGCATGGTTAAAATTACTCCTAGTTATACAGTCAAACTTGGTTGATACGAACTCGGATAATACCAGAACTTAACTTAATACGAATAACTTTGACGAATACCTTCTTTATCTTTGTTAAAAAAAATGTTTGGTCCGAATTTCAAAAATCCTACATAAAATGTTCGTATACTACAAAGTGAGATTTTTTTGTGAGTAATAGATCGTCGAAAATGCAGATTTTAAAAAAAGAAAAAAATCTGCCGTATAACGGCATTTCAAAAGCCGCTTTCAACTACATAACCACATGGAAATACCTGATGTCCAGCAATTGTCCTTAGTTATATTATAGTATCAACAATCATCAGTGAATGATTTGTTGCGATTTTATTAAATCAATATTTTGGATATATATTTCAGTTTTATAGTTATAACTTATATATTAATGGGTGGTCAGGTGGTGTAGTGGTTAAGCCGCTCGCCTTTCACCTAGCCGGCCAGGGTTTGATCCCTGGCACGGATGTGAAAAGGTTAGAGGTCACCTGCCCGGTCACGTGGATTTTCTCGGGGCACTCTGGTTTCCTCCCACACTAAGACCCCTCGCACGCTTACATCCGGGCCATTGAGAGTGACTTACATAAGTTATATAACTTGTTTCTCAATCGATGTAAAATAAATAAAGTTTATTATAAATTGAAATCTGTTACAGGTATATTCAATATTGAAATACTGCTTAATCCATGTTCACTCAATTCCATCGGTTTTTTCCTTGGTTTATATTGAAATCTGAATAATTTTTAAAATATTTTCCATTCCCCAAGGATTTCAATATAAGCTTTCCACAGTAAATATACAATTTTGACACCTCCCTTGTTTACGACTAGGAACTAGTACATGTATGTATACTAAGTGAAGAGATTGACAGTTGACTTAAAAACTTGCTTAATTTGAACACTCGGATAACTCGAAGTTTTCTCGTGGTCCCTTAATCGAGTTTGACTGTATATAGATTCTTACGTTCTATATTTAAGTTATGTGTCATGAATCTGCTTGCCATGTCATCAGATAGCATCTCATAGTTAACTCACAGTTTTAGATAGTGTTTAATAATGTGCATGGAATGATTTAGAATATATTGGGAATCTCCTGAATGTGCTTATGAATAAGAAGAAATGGGAATTTATCCTTCATCAGAGTATTCGTATTCGCAAAACCTGTAAGTGCAATCAATACATAGTATGATGAAAAGAAAGAATTTCAGTACTTTGCTAAAATGATGAGAACATACGATGTACTATCTATATAGAGAGGCTGCTGTTTGTAAAGAAAAGAAAGACATTTGTAACTAACAAATGTAAAGTTTTATAAGTTGTATGTGCCTTTGTAAAGTAATTGCTCATCTTTAAATAGATACCATATTAGTTTCTGGTGTAATACCTAGATGTATTACAATATTATCATAAATATTCATATCATATTTTGAGGCAGCAATGAATATTGTTATGAACATAATGTTCTTATGAAACATTTTGCTGAATGTTTTTAATCTATTTCAGTGACTACTTGTTCAAACTTCTGCTGATTGGAGATTCAGGTGTTGGAAAATCCTGTTTACTTTTAAGATTTGCTGTATGTATAAACATTTTAAAACAAATCAATTATTCTAGATAATTCAATGATTCTTTCGGGCTTAAAATATTACAAAATAATCTTATTACATTTCAAAACTTAAAAAATAAATTGTTTTTCGGTTGCAGCTACGTATGTATACTGAAGTCAATTTTAAAATGTCACAGAATGAATTGATCTTATGTGTAACATTATCATATATTACATTTCTTTGTTTTTAGTATGATCTTAAATCTGTAATGCATAATACAAGTGCTGACAAAAATATATCAAAGCCTTTGTGGCAATTTATGTCACACTCACTATTATAAATCTTTATATGTATAGTTACTATAACATTGAAAAAGAAAGATTGAAACATAGGGTTAGAAAAAGCCTTGTTATACACTATGTGAATATTGTGTGTGTTTGACCAATTACTGATTAATTTTTCCATGTTGTTTTTACAGGATGATACCTACACAGAAAGTTACATCAGTACAATTGGTGTAGACTTTGTAAGTACCAGAGCCCAGTTTCATCAAAATACCTTAATTTTAAGAAATTCCTTAACCGAAATTTCCCCATAGAAAAGCATTACAAAACTTAAGGAAAACCTTAAGATAATGAGCCTTCCTTAAAATCTGTAATGCTTTTCTTTGAAGAATTTTAAGTTAAGGGGTTCCTTAGATTTATGGAATGTTCATGAAACTGGGTCCAGAATATCTTAATACACAAAATATTGAGAATTTTTGCTTTTGTAATAACAGCACGATAAACTGAGGTGTATTTCATGATGATGGTACATAGAATATATTTGTCATTATAAGCTGATTTCTAAAACTTGAATTAAATCCTCTATGAAAATGTTATGACCAGAGTTAAAGAAATATAATTTAATTTGATATAAATTGTTGAACCAGTTGAAGGGTCAGGTTAAAACTGGACTTTTTATAATGTCTTGTGTCTGTTTCAGAAAATACGAACAATAGAACTAGATGGGAAAACAATCAAGTTACAAATTGTAAGTATGATAAATATGTCTCTGAACATTTTATTTTTACTTTACAAGTGAAATTTGTATACTGAAAAGTTTTGGATTGAAAAAGCCAAACAAATTTGTCAATAGTGTTCCAAGACAATTCTGGTGCCAAATGAGAGAAAATATTAATTAGTCACCCTCACAATGTGTTGGGTTGGACTGCAATACTAAATGCCAATATTTGGTATCAATTGATTCAGTTATAAAGAATGAGAGAAAGCAATTAAAAAAATCTTTTATGTTATCTCGTATTTTTCATTTATTTTGTTGTATAGTGGGACACTGCAGGTCAAGAAAGATTCCGAACAATTACATCTAGCTACTACCGAGGTGCCCATGGCATTATAGTAGTTTACGACGTAACAGACCAGGTATGTTTTTACAGGTTGTTTAATTTCCTCTGACATCAGTTAAATGTTCTTGAAATAATTGATATTAAAGTCTTTATAATATGGTTTATATATTTTGATTTTGGAAATTCAGATTTCATTCTATTTTTCTGTTTCTGCTGCGTTGTATTCTGGTCTTACTGCCGTTCTATCATAAGATTGCACGATTGTGTTACAGTACTAGTGTATCGACTCACTGTAGTAGATTATATCGCTACATGGTACAGGTGAAGTGTCTATGTAACACGCATTGTGATTGGCTGAAGTGTGTATATAAATAAACGTTACACAATGCAACCTATTTGTGCAATCGGGACGTTGTAAGTACGTCGAAACAATTACAAATGTTCATAGATAAACATCTGAAAAATTAATATTTGTAAAATAGAAGTATTACGCTGTAAAAATAAATAACGCTGATATATAGAATTCGCGCTGTAATATACATGACTGTTGGGTGTTTTTTTCCGTAGTACACCTAGCACATGTGACGAACTTGACTGACAGAGTTTCCTGAAATAGCTGTTGTAAATATATAAATAAGATGATTGAAAAAAAAATCAAACATGGAAAGAGATAACACACAATCATGTTATACTAGCTGTAGAAGAATACATAATATTGATTTAAACATGATAATACTGGTACCGTTAATGAATAAATATGAAGGTCAAGAAGAAAGTATCTGCTAAAACAACTGTTCAGTTTCATAATTATGGTAAGGTATATTTAAAATGTCAATTTAACTCTGAATTTGAACTTTATACTGAATAAAAAAGTGTGGAAGTACTAAAAATCGTCGATCGCCAAGCTGCCAACGCGTGCATATTATAAGTTACCGGTAAGTTACATGTGTGTTTGCACATGTGTAACGTTACGTTACTATTTTAATCTCTCGCTAAAATTGCGCCAAAATTAGAAGTGGTGCAACCGATCACAGCCAAAATTAGAAGCAGTCCTCAACCGATCATATGTCGACATGTCAAAGCCACGAACCGATCTAAAAGTACGCGAAAGGGTAGTGAAAATGTACAATGATGGCATGGGGTGTCCTATGGAAATATATCTAAAGCGGCCGACGTTTGTAAATCCACCTGTCGGAAACATCGCAAAGTTGTGCGAGGAACAGCATGGTTCTCTGCTTCCACGTGTTCGGTCTATCATGACACCAACAAAGGTCAGTGAAGAAGTTAAATGAGACCAAGCATGGCAGGCTAAAAAAACAGCTTTACTGTGCACACACGTTTTTCTCTTCTATTTTTAGGTCATCTGACCCGAAGGGTCAGGATGACCTATTGTCATCATGCACCGTCCGTCGTCGTGCGCCGTCCGCCGTCCGCGTGCGCCGTGCGTAAACTTTTATTCAAACGACTTCTTCTCAAGAACCAGAAGGCCAGGGTACTCATATTTGGCGTGTCAGGTTGTGGGATGGAGGGTACCAACTGAGTTTGTTCAAAGGGGAATGACCTAAAGGATCCTTCATTCAAGGTCACTAGGGTTCAAAAAAGGCTAAAATTTTTATACAAACTTCTTCTCCAGAACCCGAAGGCCCTGGGTATGATATTTGCTGTAGGATGCCTGGGATGAGAGGGCTACCAGTTTGTTCGAATAAATGACCTTGATCGCTTCATTCAAGGTCTGCAGGGGTGACCAAATAGGCTAAAATCTTTAACAAACTTTTGTGAATAATAATAGAGGCTCTAGAGACTGATATTAAGGGCATGTGGCATTGCATGGGATGAAGGTACTAGTTTGTACCAAATTAAAAGACTTGGACCTCATTCAAGGTCACGAGGGTCAAATAGGCTAAAATCTTTAAACAACTTCTTCTCAAGAACCAGAAGGCCCAGGGTACTGATATTTGCCCTGTAGGATGCTGGGATGAAGGGCTACCAAGTTTGTTCAAATAAATGACCTTGACCTTCATTCAAGGTCACAGGGGTCAAATAGGCTAAAATCCTTTAAATAACTTCTTCTCAAGAACCAGAAGGCCCAGGGTACTGATATTGGGCCTGTGACATGCTTGGATGAAGGGCTACCAAGTTTGTTCAAATAAATGACCTTGACCTTCATTCAAGGTCACGAGGGTCAAATAGGCTAAAATCTTTAAACAACTTCTTCTCAAGAACCAGAAGGCCCAGGGTACTGATATTTGCCCTGTAGGATGCTGGGATGAAGGGCTACCAAGTTTGTTCGAATAAATGACCTTGACCTTCATTCAAGGTCACGAGGGTCAAATAGGCTAAAATTCTTTAAACAACTTCTTGTGAATAACTAAGAGGCCTAGAGACCTGATATTAGGCCTGTGGCATGCTGGGATGAAGGGCTACCAAGTTTGTTCAAATAAATGACCTTGACCTTCATTCAAGGTCATGAGGGTCAAATAGGCTAAAATCTTTAAACAACTTCTTCTCAAGAACCAGAAGGCCCAGGGTACTGATATTTGCCCTGTAGGATGCTGGGATGAAGGGCTACCAAGTTTGTTCAAATAAATGACCTTGACCTTCATTCAAGGTCACAGGGGTCAAATAGGCTAAAATCCTTTAAATAACTTCTTCTCAAGAACCAGAAGGCCCAGGGTACTGATATTGGGCCTGTGACATGCTTGGATGAAGGGCTACCAAGTTTGTTCAAATGAATGACCTTGACCTTCAATCAAGGTCACAGGGGTCAAAAAGGCTAAAATCTTTAAACAACTTCTTCTCAAGAACCAGAAGGCCCAGGGTACTGATATTTGCCCTGTAGGATGCTGGGATGAAGGGCTACCAAGTTTGTTCAAATAAATGACCTTGACCTTCATTCAAGGTCACACTGGTCAAATAGGCTAAAATCCTTTAAACAACTTCTTGTGAATAACTAAGAGGCCTAGAGAACTGATATTAGGCCTGTGGCATGCTGGGATGAAGGGCTACCAAGTTTGTTCAAATAACTGACCTTGACCTTCATTCAAGGTCACGAGGGTCAAATAGGCTAAAATCTTTAAACAACTTCTTCTCAAGAACCAGAAGGCCCAGGGTACTGATATTTGCCCTGTAGGATGCTGGGATGAAGGGCTACCAAGTTTGTTCAAATAACTGACCTTGACCTTCATTCAAGGTCACGAGGGTCGAAAAGGCTAAAATCTTTAAACAACTTCTTCTCAAGAACCAGAAAGCCCAGGGTACTGATATTTGCCCTGTGGGATGCTTGGATGAAGGGCTACCAAGTTTGTTCAAATAACTGACCTTGACCTTCATTCAAGGTCACGAGGGTCAAATAGGCTAAAATCTTTAAACGACTTCTTCTCAAGAACCAGAAGGCCCAGGGTACTGATATTGGGACTGTGACATGCTTGGATGAAGGGCTACCAAGTTTGTTCGAATAAATGACCTTGACCTTCATTCAAGGTCACAGGGGTCAAATAGGCTAAAATCCTTTAAACAACTGCTTGTGAATAACTAAGAGGCCTAGAGACCTGATATTAGGCCTGTGGCATGCTGGGATGAAGGGCTACCAAGTTTGTTCAAATAAATGACCTTGACCTTCATTCAAGGTCACGAGGGTCAAAAAGGCTAAAATCTTTAAACAACTTCTTCTCAAGAACCAGAAGGCCCAGGGTACTGATATTTGCCCTGTAGGATGCTGGGATGAAGGGCTACCAAGTTTGTTCAAATAAATGACCTTGACCTTCATTCAAGGTCACGAGGGTCAAATAGGCTAAAATCTTTAAACGACTTCTTCTCAAGAACCAGAAGGCCCAGGGTACTGATATTGGGACTGTGACATGCTTGGATGAAGGGCTACCAAGTTTGTTCAAATGAATGACCTTAACCTTCATTCAAGGTCACGGGGGTCAAAAAGGCTAAAATCTTTAAACGACTTCTTCTCAAGAACCAGAAGGCCCAGGGTACTGATATTTGGCCTGTAGGATGCTGGGATGAAGGGCTACCAAGTTTGTTCAAATAAATGACCTTGACCTTCATTCAAGGTCACAGGGGTCAAATAGGCTAAAATCATTTAAACAAATTCTTGTGAATAACTATGAGGCCTAGAGACCTGATATTAGGCCTGTGGCATGCTGGGATGAAGGGCTACCAAGTTTGTCCAAATGAATGACCTTGATCTTCATTCAAGGTCACAGGGGTCAAATAGGCTAAAATCTTTAAATGAATTCTTCTTAAGAACCAGAAGGCCCAGGGTACTGATATTGGGCATGTAGCATGCTGGGATGAAGGACTACCAAGTTTATTCAAATGAATTACCTTGACCTTCAATCAAGGTCACAGTGGTCAAATAGGCTAAAATCTTTAAACGATTATGTTGTATTGTACTAATAGTCAGATGACCGTTAAGGCCCATGGGCCTCTTGTTAGATCAACTCAGCCAATCACAATGCGTGTTACATAGGCACTTCACCTGTAACATGTAGCGATGTAATCTACTACAGTGAGTCGATACACTAGTACTGTAACACAATCGTGCAATCTTATGATAGAACGGCAGTAATGCCATGCTCCAAGTTTTAGACACAGCATGCATTTAGTTGAAAGTGTACATATTAGAAAAAAAATCTCAAAATTGACTTCTAATAAGATAAGTGGTGTTTATACTTCAAATAATGTTTGGTTTAGGAGTGGAACTGAGTCTTTTTAGTTTTCATTTCATGTAAAAAAATCTCTTTGGTGATCTCAGTTACATAATTATTTCCTCAATTTCAGGAATCATTTAACAATGTGAAGCAGTGGCTACATGAAATTGACAGATATGCTAGTGAAAATGTAAACAAATTATTGGTAGGAAACAAATCAGACTTGGAAATGAAGAAAGTGGTTGATTACACTACAGCGAAGGTAAGACTTATTACACATATGAAATAATCTATCATACTCAAAAGTTTAATCTTATTATATCAAGGAAAGCTATTGGTTTATATTTAAGCTATCATACTTAAAAGTTTAATCTCTTTATGTCAAGGAAAGCTATTGTTTTATATAAGCTTATTACTTATTATATCAAGGAAAGCTATTGTTTTATATAAGCTATCATACTCAAAAGTTCAATCTTATTATATCAAGGAAAGCTATTGGTTTATATTTAAGCTATCATACTCAAAAGTTTAATCTCGTTATGTCAAGGAAAGCTATTGTTTTATATAAGCTATCATACTCAAACAGACATTGCGAAAGTTGAAAAAAATGGCCGGATAATAATATTCGGGCCGGTTAGTAAGCCGGACCAAACAAGATTTTGCCTGACTGAACATTAATGTGAATTTTCGAAGTAAACATTACTTCCTGCTATTAGAATCCAGCCAGCTGTTTTCATGATTATCTTATGCAGTTTAAATTCTACATTGCTGTGGGGGTTGAAAAAAAAGAGATTTTGTAAAATCAAATGATGACTTTCTACCAACTTCAGGAACTCAATAATATGGAATAAATGCTTAATAGGCAATGTTAACAGCCTTGGAACAGGAGAGTGGTGCTTCTTACATTTATTTAGCTTTTCTCGACCAGTCAAATTACGTAAATACACTTGTCATACATAATGTATTCCTTTCTATGTATTTAGTGACAAAAATGACTTTAAAAATGTGCGCATGATATGTATAAACAAGTTTTACCACATTTATTATTATAGTGCATAGGCATAGTATGCTAAGTACAAAATCAATAGTAGCTTTTAAAACAGTATAAGGAATATAGCAAAATTAATCTGAATCCTGTTAAAATTGATAACCTCTCATGTAACGATTTACTGTGCTGAAATCAGTGGTCCTCACTTTATTTGTTTGTTTCTTCTCAGGAATATGCAGACCAGTTAGGAATTCCTTTCTTAGAAACCAGTGCTAAAAACGCTACAAACGTTGAACAGGCTTTCATGACCATGGCAGCAGAGATAAAGAACAGGATGGGTCCAGTAACAGCTGCCGCTGATAACAAAACCAATGTGAAAATAAACCCCAGCACCCCAGTCAAACCCTCTGGTGGTGGCTGTTGTTAACTGGAGAGGCTTTCTAAGTCACCGGAACACACAATTTGTAATTTCCAATACAGAAATCGATATATGTATTTCTAATTTACTCATCATTGCCATCGTTTGATGACATTTGAAAGAAGACCAACTATACGTCTTTCAGTAAATTATGGTGGGATGTTACAAACTGCAGAAGAGGACAAATATGAAACATTTGTTTTGTAAGTGCAACACACAGACCATCATAATCTGTCATATCATGAGATATTGATTAATTATAGAGGTGTAAGTTGGGGGGTCGTGAAGGGTTGGTGTGGGTGATAGAGGATCAAAATAATGTACTGTGATCAGATAAACACGATACCCTGCAACAAATAGCTAAATTTAGAAAGAGAAGATTTCCATGATCATTATGTAGGATTATTTATTTTCCTGGTCATTATATATTTAACTTCCTTTTGAATTCCTTTCATAGCAGTGTTAAATTGAAGCTTTAATGGTTTACACTCCTTAGGTGATATTTCTATTTGGATGTCTAAATACCATTTAATATATTGTTCTTTTTTGTGTATGTGTAAGTCAAAAACATAACTGATTTAATATTTTGGGTAAAACTCTGTAGAATATTATAATTTTTTTTTTTTTTTTTATAAATAATTGTACCTTGTGTAATCAGTGCTGTGACAGTCCAGAAATGTGCTGGGTATTAGTGGTAAGTTAATGTGCTTGATTGAGGTGTCAATGTGAATGTGGCTGAAACACAATCGTTTCAGAAATTTAAGATTTTAAACAAAAATACTGTTTGGATGAAAGTCCAGAAAGTACAGCATCTTTGTTTTGCCAATAATTTCTTGGATGATATTTATATGAATCCTTCAATATATTTATGTTTGCATATTAATTTGTAAATTGGTGATGTATATAGTATTACAGGAAAAGAATGAAATAGTCATGTTTTATAGTGCACTATGAGAGCTATTATGATGACATATTTCTCTTCATTTTTTCCCAAATATTGGTTTGTCTGTTCTTCATATTCTTGTATAGATTACAAAAATATTTTCATCAGCTGTCGGGAGAAAGCAATTATGTGAAAAAAATCTAAAGAGTTTTAAAATGAAAGTCAGCATTCCACTGGCAGATAAACTATATATCCATCCATTTTTTCGCTAAATGTAACTCATGAATGTCGTTGTGATACAAGAGGTATGTACATAATTGACAGAAAGGCAGAACGTATGAGGTATGGGTAACTGTGTATCATTAATAGCTGTTACCATTTTAGTTGAGTATTCCTTTTAACACAACAATGCATATGTTATTGGCATACATGTGTGAGGCACAGGCTATTGTCATTAGCTATTTTAGTATATATTTCATCATTTCCTGGTTCAATTCTTCAAAAGTAATGTTGAAAAATGTTTTCAAAGTGGAGTAAGTGGTCTTAAACAGGTCATATGACACAGTTTAATACAGTTTCAAAAACATTGAATTATGCCAAAAGTGATGTGTTGATTTTTTTTTGTGTGTGCACTTTCTGTTAAGATAATTATACTAGGATAAAGTCACTGCAGAGGACCGTTTTACTTTACAATAAATTTTTACCATGTACATCAATGAGAAAAATTTGGTTGTAATTATTGCTTTTCCAGAATAAGAACTAGCAATATGTCAATAGTCATCACTGGGTTGTACTGTACAACCTTCCTCACATTTTAACGTCGGCGTTACAACCCTCGTGTTGCCTTGCTCCTTTCACACATTCATCATTTTGAATTGTTAGATTTTCCGTAGTACAAGTTATGTATGGTTTGTGAGGGTGATCGATGGGTAGGGAACAAGGCAGCACAGAGTCTGTGCCTCACATTCAGAGTTATGTTAAATAAGGAACAAGCTGGCTTGTATCATTTGCAGTCTGTATCACTGCATGGCTAGTTCTCATCTGTTCAGTCAATAAAATCAATAACTATGACCTGTAATCTGTTGTTTGTCGTTTGTGTGGACATCCTACTCAATATTTCGAATGTCCAATTCACAAAATTGTATATACTAGAACTTCAGTTTGGTTCATCATGTAGGTAAGATGAAACATCATCTACCAAAAAGTCACACTGTCCTACTATCGAATCCTACATCTACGGAAGTACTTGTGTATGCACTGCTCATGTACTAAGTCAATGGAACTCTGTACTAAGTCTTGTAGAAGTCTTCTATGTCAGTCGAACTGGACAGTTGGTCACTATTAGAGATAATGGTGTACCAAGGTCACCAACCAACAGTCTGATGTTTGGTATGGAACTTAATGATAGATTACCGCTTCTGCTGCCCCTCACATTACTGTCACATTACTTAATTTTGTTTCATACACGACTCAAATAAGTTGTACATTGATTGCATATATTAGAAGAATTTTGTCCTTGTACTCTGTTTATACAAAGTTAAGCCATTAATTAGAGTTGTCTCCCATATACTTTCTAACTAGTTAAGAAGAGACAAAATAATTGTTTATCTTAATGATTATAAGTCAGATGTTTAATGATGGAATAAGAGTTGCTGATTATTACATCTGGGTATGTTTTACTGTTACCAAACGGTTTCCCATAACCTAACATCATCCATCTACCTTTGGGACACCAGAAATCTGTACGAGACAGTTGTCATAGGACTTACTATTGGTTGGTTCTTCAAGTTAGACTTCAACCTCCAAAACCTGGCACATGTATATTCTGGAGCTGTATAAAATGGGATCAGTGTACTGTGTTGACACTGGGAGCTAGGATCTCTATCAGTGATGGTCTATGATATCCCTTCAGATCCTACTAGCCAAACGTGACCACTTGCTGGCATTAGTGCGATACAACTACTGGAATTCACTCAGCAATGTTGTCATTCTGTGTTTAGACATATACGGTATATGCAGTTCTGCACTACAAGTTTTTGTGATTAATCATTTAGTGGGTTGACATAAGAAATCATTAGATAGCAAGTTTTTGTTATCTTTCTTGTGGTAAGGAATATACATTGCAATTCTACAAGATTGTGTAATGTGTAATCCGGTAAAAAGTAATAAAAACAAAATAAGCAGTAGATCTGCGAATACTTTTATTGTTCCCATTACATGATACTGTTGGTACTGTACAATGTCTTAAGACAATGTACAGACATTTAAGATGAAAAATATGAACTTTTCACAACAAAAAAAAAATAAATATGCATTAATTTAACAGAAAATAGGACGGCATACAACTTAAGTTTCTATAAATAAAGATTTAAATAAAAACAACAAAAAATATAAAATACTTTGAATAATTAACAAAGGAAAATATTGCACTAAAATTGATAAAATTGTCACTGGTACATTACTAGTGTAGGCATGATAAGTTTCCTATAAAACAATGCTTAGACCAGTTTTACATGGTGGCAACCTCTAATGTATACCAGTAGTTGTAATGCTGATGCAGATTGTTTTCCTCATAATTTCTATAGTTATAATTATATGGGTCTTGCAATACCTTAAATCTATTGTCTATTGATTAAATCGTTCAGTACATCATATAGAAGAGCTGATCTTGCTGAAAAGTGCTAGATATGTGTTGAATTGAAACTAAATTTTCAAATTCAGATCCTGGTTAAGCTGACTAAATCATTGCCAGTTACCCTGTTTGCCAAAGAAAGTTACCAAATTCCTGATATTGGGCGGCACAGAATCCATTTACCTAGCACATACACATACTTTTGGAAAATAAATATTCATGCTATAAATATTCTGAAGGCATCTCTGTACTAAGAAAAGGTGCTTATAAAATTACATTAATGTGATGAATGTGGAGAGACACACGGATGAATGTGAAATTACATGTAGGAATACATATAGTACAATTAAAATGAAACAAAGGTCAAATACTGGTCCCTTCAACGGACATGTAAATAGTGTCATGGACTGCTGATCAATAGGTTCAAGTCAAATATTATGGTCAACTTCTTTTCTCATTATCTCTAAAATGTGAACACTGCATAATATTGACAAATATTATTTTAATTTTAGATATCCTCCTGATATGGTCCTAGATACAATACTCTATTAAGGGGAGGTAAATCAGTACATTATCACATATTTCATTGAAAATATTTCTTTTGGCTTATGAGATGCTGAAATGGCCCACAAGGGGATATGAGGACGGTAACAAATAATCTAAAATTAATCCTTTTTAATGATATGGGCAATAGCAATAAAATTCTGATATGAAAATGTAAATAAATTGTTCCAAATTGACTTGAAATTTTCTGATATGGAGACATACTTTGTCCAGCAAACTGATTATCACACAATAAAAAGATAAATAGCATTTAACAAACAGTAAATAAATAAATGTTGTAGTGACAGTTACATGGATGTATGATATTGACAATGTTTGAGTATGCAGATGATAGTAACTAATGACATAAAACAAATGGCACTATTAAATCATCTATGGCAGATACAATGTATATAAGATAATAATTAAAGAAGTATATAAATTAATGATATCTAATTATCTGTATTATCTACCTAGGTATTTATATAAATATATCATTATAATGGACACAAATCCTAATAGGTTACATATTAGATTGTCTATGTATTTTTTTTTCCTACTATTCAATGGTTTCATAATTTTGAACCATGGATTTATCACTAAATGAAAGGGAGATAATCTGTGGAATAAAGAAATGTATGATATCAATCTGATTAAATACAAACACTTATTATCAATTCGTTTTCATCCGAACACAACCCCTTACAGTATGTTGTCAGATCCTCATCCGAACACAACCCCTTACAGTATGTTGTCAGATCCTCATCCGAACACAACCCCTTACAGTATGTTGTCAGATCCTCATCCGAACACAACCCCTTACAGTATGTTGTGAAATCCTCATCCGAACACAACCCCTTACAGTATGTTGTCAGATCCTCATCCGAACACAACCCCTTACAGTATGTTGTCAGATCCTCATCCGAAAACAACCCATTACAGTATGTTGTCAGATCCTCATCCAAACACAACCCCTTACAGTATGTTGTCAGATCCTTTATTGAACAGAGCGATTACAAGGATCTGTATTTTAATCAGATTGTGCATGATATTTGATTTCAACCACATGCAGATCATTAGAAAAATATGAATCAAACTCCTTTTAAGTGACACTTGTAACACTGCTGGATAATTAAGATATCACATTTCATAATCACAGAAAAAATAGCAAACATGCATTTTATAAATAGTTTGATATTTCTTTCACACCAAAATTGTCTCTCTGTGTAAAATAGATTTGCTGGTATAGTAGACTTATCTTCATAATACAAGGACAAATGCAATGTCTCAAATAACGCATACAGTCATTGATTAAACAATCAGCATTTCTCATTAAAATATTGAATAATATAAAATGACATCATAGTTATATATGGCATTATTTTATGTTTTAAAAAATTCTGAAATTAGTTATTTCATGATTAAACTGCAGCAATTCAGAATTTGAAAACAACAAAATGAAGGTCCCTCAATTTCATTTTAACATTTTGTAGAATATCCAAACCACCTGTAACTGGAAAACATTTTGTACACGACTACTGATATCATGTTTTTATGGCCTCAACATTTGATGACATCATGCCTTGTTGAATACATCTGATGCCCTGTGCGACATCCTCATGTCTTGACAATCTCTGGGGCCTGGTTGTCTACTGGAGGTACAGGAGAGTAGGCTGGTGGAGGTTCCAGAGGAAATAGTGGCTGGGCGTAACCTTGGTGAAGGTCATGTGGGAGAGACATAACAGGTGGAGGTGGGTTACTCTCCGGTAGTGGGGGAGCTGAAATCAGACATAAGTTTATTATCTTGATTAGCTAATCCATATCCAGATCTTTAACAATGTCTTAACTGTAATAGGTATGTGTATTGGTGTTGCATTTGAATATAAAGCAATATTTTCTTAAACATAGGTAGGCTTCATTACCTGATGGTTGTACTATGTTGACATCCTTACCTGATTGTTATATTAGATTAGCATCCTTATCTGATGGTTGTTATAAGATTGGCATTCTTACCTGATGGTTGTTATAAGGTTGATATCCTTTTCTGATGGTTAAATTAGGATGGCATCCTTACCTGATGGTTGTTATAAGATTGGTATTCTTACCTGATGGTTGTACTGGTTTGGTATTCTAACTTGATGGTTGTTATAAGGTTGGCATCCTTACCTAATGGTTGTTATAAGGTTGGCATCCTTATCTGATAGTTGTTATAAGATTGGCATTCTTACCTGATGGTTGTTATAAGATTGGCATTCTTACCTGATGGTTGTTATAAGGTTGGCATCCTTACCTGATGGTTGTTATAAGATTGGCATCCTTACCTGATGGTTGTTATAAGATTGGCATCCTTACCTGATGGTTGTTATAAGATTGGCATCCTTACCTGATGGTTGTACTGGTTTGGCATTCTTACCTGATGGTTGTTATAAGGTTGGCATCCTTACCTGATGGTTGTTATAAGATTGGCATCCTTACCTGATGGTTGTTATAAGGTTGGCATCCTTACCTGATGGTTGTTATAAGATTGGCATCCTTACCTGATGGTTGTACTGGTTTGGCATTCTTACCTGACGGTTGTTTATAAGATTGGCATCCTTACCTGATGGTTGTTATAAGGTTGGCATCCTTACCTGATGGTTGTTATAAGATTGGCATCCTTACCTGATGGTTGTTATAAGGTTGGCATCCTTACCTGATGGTTGTACTGGTTTGGCATTCTTACCTGATGGTTGTTATGAAATTGGCATTCTTACCTGATGGTTGTTCTAAGGTTGGCATCCTTACCTGATGGTTGTTATAAGATTGGCATTCTTACCTGATGGTTGTTACAAGGTTGGCATCCTTATCTGATGGTTGTACTGGTTTGGCATTCTTACCTGATGGTTGTTATAAGATTGGCATTCTTACCTGATGGTTGTTATAAGATTGGCATTCTTACCTGATGGTTGTTATAAGATTGGCATTCTTACCTGATGGTTGTTATAAGGTTGGCATTCTTACCTGATGGTTGTTATAAGATTGGCATTCTTACCTGATGGTTGTTATAAGATTGGCATCCTTACCTTACGGTTGTTATAAGATTGGCATGCTTACCTGATGTTTGTTATAAGATTGGCATTCTTACCTGATGGTTGTTATAAGATTGGCATTCTTACCTGATGGTTGTTATAAGATTGGCATTCTTACCTGATGGTTGTTATAAGGTTGGCATCCTTACCTGATGGTTGTACTGGCTTGGCATTCTTACCTGATGGTTGTTATAAGATTGGCATGCTTACCTGATGTTTGTTATAAGATTGGCATTCTTACCTGATGGTTGTTATAAGATTGGCATTCTTACCTGATGGTTGTTATAAGGTTGGCATCCTTACCTGATGGTTGTACTGGTTTGGCATTCTTACCTGATGGTTGTTATAAGATTGGCATTCTTACCTGATGGTTGTTATAAGGTTGGCATCCTTACCTGATGGTTGTTATAAGATTGGCATTCTTACCTGATGGTTGTTATAAGATTGGCATTCTTACCTGATGGTTGTTATAAGATTGGCATTCTTACCTGATGGTTGTTATAAGATTGGCATCCTTACCTGATGGTTGTTATAAGGTTGGCATCCTTACCTGATGGCTGTTATAAGATTGGCATCCTTACCTGATGGTTGTTATAAGATTGGCATCCTTACCTGATGGTTGTACTGGTTTGGCATCCTTATCTGATGGTTGTTATAAATTTGGCATCCTTACCTGATGGTTGTTATAAGATTGGCATTCTTACCTGATGGTTGTTATAAGATTGGCATTCTTACCTGATGGTTGTTATAAGATTGGCATTCTTACCTGATGGTTGTTATAAGGTTGGCATCCTTATCTGATGGTTGTTATAAGATTGGCATCCTTACCTGACGGTTGTTATAAGATTGGCATGCTTACCTGATGGTTGTACTGGTTTGGCATTCTTACCTGATGGTTGTACTGGTTTGGCATTCTTACCTGATGGTTTTTATAAGGTTGGCATCCTTATCTGATGTTTGTTATAAGGTTGGCATCCTTACCTGATGGTTGTTAAAAGATTGGCATCCTTACCTGATGTTTGTTATAAGGTTGGCATCCTTACCTGATGGTTGTACTGGTTTGGCATCCTTACCTGATGGTTGTACTGGTTTGGCATCCTTACTTGATGATTGTACTGGGTTGGCATCCTTAATTGTACTTTGCTAACAAGTTTTATCTGACAGGTTTGTACTGCTTTTGAAATCTAACCTGATGGTTGAACTGGGGTGGCATCCTTACCTGATGGTTGTACTGATTTGGCATCCTTACTTGATGGTTGTACTGGGTTGGCATCCTTAATTGTACTTGGTTTACAAGTTTTATCTGACAGGTTTGTACTGCTTTGAAATCTTACCTGATGGTTGTACTGGGTTGACGTCCTTACCTGATGGTTATACTGGTTTAGCATCCTTACCTGATGGTTATACTGGTTTAGCATCCTTACCTGATGGTTATACTGGTTTAGCATCCTTACCTGATGGTTATACTGGTTTAGCATCCTTACCTGATGGTTATACTGGTTTAGCATCCTTACCTGATGGTTATACTGGTTTAGCATCCTTACCTGATGGTTATACTGGTTTAGCATCCTTACCTAACGGTTGTACTGGGTTGGCATCCTTAATTGTACTTGGTTAACAGGTTTTATCTGACAGGTTTGTACTGCTTTGAAATCTTACCTGATGGTTGAACTGGGTTGACGTCCTTATCTGATGGTTATACTGGTTTAGCATCCTTACCTGATGGTTGTACTGGGTTGGCATCCTTAATTGTACTTGGTTAACAGGTTTTATCTGACAGGTTTGTACTGCTTTGAAATCTTACCTGATGGTTGTACTGGGTTAACATTTGTCTGGAATGATTCACACTCAGAAGCAGCCTTTGGAGCCTTACGATACACTCTGCCCTGACTAGCTTTCCTCTTACAACAACAACAAACGATGATGATGGCCAACACTGCGATCAGACACACAACTCCAATGATGATTCCAATGATGAGGCCTATAGACAGCACAAAGGCATCCAGGCCATCCATAAATACATCACCTGTACAGAAGATACAATACACTTGTACAAAATATATATATCACACTTAGAAGATACATTAGAACATTCTTGGCCATTTGAATGATCGGATCACAGGTTTCCTCCTTGTGAGTTTCTATCACTGAATTAAGTGTACCACATAATTTGTACTAGTTGTACCAGGAAAAATTTAAGCCTATTTTAAGTACAATTTTAATTAGTCAGCTTACACCAATACCTCATGCACTTACTTTCAGATTTTTCTCTGACAACAAGTTCAAAGTTGTACAGTTTGGAACTCAACCTCCTCTTTTTTAACAGCAGTGTCATATAGCGACCTGAGCTGCACACACTATGGGCTTCTGATTCACATGTGAATTTGTTCTGTAAAGGAATCAGAAACAAGATGATGAAGGTATCTAAGATTAATGAAGACAATCATTTTGTCGAGTATGGTCACTGTTGTTTCTATTAAACCAACTTCCAGTTTTCACTGCCCTTCTTCTATGGCTGTTGACAGAATTATGTCTGTCTGTTTTCTTTTTCTCTCTCTTGTTCACCAAACCTTTGCATAAAGCAGCTTGAACCAACCATAGTGCTGTTGTTAATTGTAATACAATGAAGCATGTTACCAGAACTAATCAAAGTCCGTCCATTATTTTTAATATCTCATCATAAAGCTGTCAGACCGGACTAGTGCATCCATTATTTAAAACCTATGAAGCGGGATTGGACTGGGTCGATCATCGGTGACCAGGTAGCTCAGTCGGTAGAGCACTCGTCTAGTGTTCAAAGGGTTCCGGGTCCGAATCCCGGTCTGGCTGCCACATTTTCTCTTCTCCTGTTACACCTATCTTACCATAAAGCTGCCTGATCTAACCAATGTTCTTCCATTATTTTCTCACCATAAAGCTGCCTGAACTAACCAATGTTCTTCCATTATTTCCTCACCATAAAGCTGCCTGATCTAACCAATGTTCTTCCATTATTTTCTCACCATAAAGCTGCCTGAACTAACCAATGTTCTTCCATTATTTCCTCACCATAAAGCTGCCTGAACTAACCAATGTTCTTCCATTATTTCCTCACCATAAAGCTGCCTGAACTAACCAATGTTCTTCCATTATTTCATCACCTAAAACTAAATGTTCTTCCATTATTTCCTCACCATAAAGCTGCCTGAACTAACCAATGTTCTTCCATTATTTCCTCACCATAAAGCTGCCTGAACTAACCAATGTTCTTCCATTATTTCCTCACCATAAAGCTGCCTGAGCTGGAGTCTTTGTCGTACACAAAGAGTTCTACATCACAGTTCTCAATGTTGTAGGTCATGAAGTGCAGACACAACTGGTCATTACGACTGGCCTTAAAGGACAGGTCACACTGTAGCGTGGAGTAGGCTTCACCACCCTTCGCCAGAATCGTATGTTGTTCATCGTCAATCAGGATCGGATCAGTGGCAGCACAGTGACCATACTTGTCAAAATAATCTGTGGAAAAACATACAGCATCAGTCAATGTAGTTTGAACTTGGCAACATGTCAGCAGTTTAAAGGTTTAAATATAGTTTTTTCCCCAGGTACTTTCATTCCATTTCTGTAAATTTTCAGGCAAATAGAAATCATGAAAATTACCTATAATCGCAAGTCAAAAGGAGTCATGATAGGTACTGTAAAACCATATGACTCTAAATCACAAATAAAAAATTAAATCAATGTTAAAAAAAAAACGTTAAATATGAGATTGTGTGATAATATCACCGCAAAAACATTTAAGATTTGATAACTTTTTTTTAAAAATTGATTTATTTTAATTTTTAAAAATTTATTTGTGAGTACCAAATGACATAATTTATTTGTTAAAATGTTAAAAGGTTTAGTTTACATGTGCTCGCTGTAACAGGAACAAATAAGCAGCAGTTTAACATAAAAGCAAAGATCCAAATCCATTGTCCCCCACAATCCAGTTGATACTGCAGCACCATGTTTTTCAGATTGATGACTCCCAAGTTACAATGGCAAGGGCAGACAACCCAGAAATTGGGTCTGGGTTGTAGTAATCTTCATATGTCTGCCCATCTGGATAAACCTATAAAAACAATTGACATACATAAGTATAGTGATTAATATTTTACATAACATAAATAAATCTCCTTTTTACAGTAACCCAACTTATTTTTGTGTGAACAACTTTCAAATATTTCAGGGGTAATACAAAAATTGTGAAAAGAAATTGACAAAAATTGTTTGAAACACAATTTTAAATCGTTATGTATATAAGTTGTGCCACATAAAAATATGAAATTAGGTAACAGTGAAAATAAATCAGTTTTCTGTATTTAATATTGTTATACCTGACTCAAATTCAAAATGCTTTTCTTTGAAATCAATGGGTCAGTTGTCAGCTGCCAGTTGTTATGGTGATAAGGGTAGGGCCTGAGTGATAAGGGTAGGTCCTCAGTGATAAGGGTAGGGCCTGAGTGATAAGGGTAGGTCCTCAGTGATAAGGGTAGACTTCAGTGATAAGGGTAGGGCCTGAGTGATAAGGGTAGGCCCAGAGTGATATGGGTATGGCCTCAGTGATAAAGGTAGGTCCTCAGTGATAAGATTAGGGCCTGAGTGATAAGGGTAGACCTCAGTGATATGAGTAGGGCCTGAGTGATAAGAATAGGCCTGAATGATAAGGGTAGGGCCTCAGTGATAAGGGTAGGCCCTGAGTGATATGGGTAGGGCCTGAGTGATAAGGGTAGGGCCTCAGTGATAAGGGTAGGGCCTCAGTGATATGAGTAGGGCCTGAGTGATAAGAATAGGGCCTGGGCGATAAGGGTAGACCTCAGTGATAAGGGTAGACCTCAGTGATAAGTGTAGGGCCTGAGCGATAAGGGTAGGGCCTCAGTGATAAGAACAAGATCGGAGTGATAAGGATATGGGCCTCAGTGATAAGGGTAGGCCCTGAGTGACATGGGTAGGGCCTCAGTGATAAGGGTAGGGCCTGAGCGATATGGGTAGGGCCTCAGTGATAAGGGTAGGGTCTGAGCGATAAGGGTAGGGCCTCAGTGATAAGGGTAGGGCCTGAGCGATAAGGGTAGACCTCAGTGATAAGGGTAGGGCCTGAGCGATAAGGGTAGACCTCAGTGATAAGGGTAGGGCCTGAGCGATATGGGTAGACCTCAGTGATAAGGGTAGGGCCTGAGCGATATGGGTAGACCTCAGTGATAAGGGTAGGGCCTGAGCGATATGGGTAGACCTCAGTGATAAGGGTAGGGCCTGAGCGATAAGGGTAGGGCCTCAGTGATAAGGGTAGGGCCTGAGCGATTAGGGTAGACCTCAGTGATAAGGGTAGGGCCTGAGCGATAAGGGTAGGGCCTCAGTGATAAGGGTAGGGCCTGAGCGATTAGGGTAGACCTCAGTGATAAGGGTAGGGCCTGAGCGATAAGGGTAGGGCCTCAGTGACAAGGGTAGGGCCTCAGTGATAAGGGTAGACCTCAGTGATAAGGGTAGGGCCTGAGCGATAAGGGTAGGGCCTCAGTGATAAAGGTAGGTCCTCAGTGATAAGAACAAGATCGGAGTGATAAGGATATGGGCCTCAGTTATAAGGGTAGGGCCTGAGTGATAAATGTAGAGCCTGAGTAATAAGTGTAGGGCCTGAGTGATAAGGGTAGGGCCTCAGTGATAAGGGTAGGACCTCAGTGATAAGAATATGGGCCTCAGTGATAAGGGTAGGTCCTCAGTGATAAGGGTAGGGCCTGAGTTCTATTGGTAGTCCTTGAGCAATAAAGGTAGGGCCTCAGTGAAAATAAATAATGTAGACCATTCTTGATAATATCATAAATACAGTACATTTAGATGAATCTCCAACATGCATAACATACAATCATTTTTTCAAAACCAAAATTCTATACCAAGGCCTTAATTCTTAATAAATTCTATAGAACTTTACGATACAATAATACACTCTCTAGATTTCAAAACACATGAGATCAATAAATCAATAAGTAAGACAAAGGCCCCAGCAGCTATATATAATTTTATAGCATGTATAATAGATAACATAACAGAAGATCCACTGCCTGTAGACATACACTCACTGTAATCCCATTAGGATCTTAGATAAAATATTGATGTAACAAGAATCGAACAGACATTTGGAACAGGTCCCCAAGACAGTTTTAAAACAATATCATAACCAGCTGCTATAGATTCCACTAAACAAATATAAAGTCAACTGTGTGTAAATATAACAAACCCTCCATTCCATGCCATGTAGGAAGGATTAATACCAGAATCAATAGGACTGGCCAACATCTTGTTGAGCCCCGGGACATTCAGGTCTGTGTTGGCCTACCATGTTATTGAGATTTATCTCTTTTTTAACAACATGTTTACATACACCACAGCATGGAGATCTTTTTGATGAACTTTCTCATGTCAGAAGGTTCATCTTGATGATTATTATAGTACATATCTATATAAATGTAGTGTTGACTATTGTCACTCCCACCGGTACAATAATATGTGTATGTCAAACTGAAAAGATATGTTATGACATCTATTGGAGCATTTTCTAGGCATATTATTTTTTGTTTTCTGTTATATGGTGGGTTTTTTTCAATCTGTATGATGACACAGGGTACATGTATCTCACAGTTTGTACTTATCAAACTAACTTATTCTGTGTTACCATGACATGAATCACAGTTGGAAAAAATTCTCAAACACATCATAAGGTTTAGCTGATGGATAATCTACATATACATCTAGAAAGAGAAAAATTAACCGGAATGACTATTCTTATAAGTAGAAGTCTTTGTTTAAGACAGTGTAATTCATAACATTCTGAAGAGGTTTTTTTCCCCGTTTAATCAGTTTCACCACATCTCTCTCCAGATAAATTAAGCACCAGAACAATTGAGATAAAACAAACATATCAAGGCCCAGACAAAAGAGGAAGTCACCTGTTTCTCCTGTGGATATCTGAACCTCTGTAATCAGCTATCTATCCCTATAACATATCCTAACACTGGTAATCCGATACAAGAAGCCTGCTCTATAGCACACCGCAGTAACCCCCTGATTCATACAGCTTCCCCTATCTTCTCTACTGTCAAAATTAATTTCTTGCTCCTCTTCTTTAAATGTTGACTGATCTAAACTATGAAGTGTAAACCAGATTGAGGCTGTGTGCTAGACCAGCTTCTGATACCAGGTTCACATAACTCTGGTACAAAGCTGTCCATTGATTCTCAGAGTTTAAGTGAGAGCGACGGAATAAACAGATTTACCACAAAAACTAACTATTGCTTTTAAAAGAGTGTTTCTTATTATATACCATCAACATATTGGGCTGTTTATAATGCCAGATCATAATATTCAACAAAATCTAGCTATCTATACAAGTATAATATACATACATGTACACATGTAGGTTTTATGTGAATGGTGGCAATTATTGTAACACTAAAGAACATCTTAGCATATTTGTAGGGAAACATCGACCTTGGTAACCATACTTATTTGTATTTATACATTTCCGTACAGTTACAGTAAAACACAGTTATAACAAACCTTTGAGAGACCAACAATATAATTCTGTTATAAGCACAGCTAGTTATACACATATTAAAGATGCTCCACTGCCGACAGAGCATAAATGATTCATTATTCATTATTTGAACAATAATTGGTGTTTAATTGTGTGTATGTATGTCTAATTAACACAAAAATAATATTTATATTTTTATTTTGCCTTTTGTGCATGCGCAATCAGTACTTCATTCCATATAGGACATAGAACGTCGGAATTTTTTTGGGATGCAATTAATTATTTTTCATATTTTAAACTTGACGTAAAATTAAAAGCTCAAACTTTTCAATGGTGGTAATGGTATAAAGTAAGTAATTTTTGTAACTGAAGAAAAATACTAAATCATTTGCTCCTGTTTTTGATAATGAAAAAATACTATTTGTCAGCGGTGGAGCATGTTTAAAGATATATTATTGAAATTTAACCATGAATTTGTTGTAAGCATGTTGATTACATGTTTTACTGTATTTTATCTATAAGATTTCACTATACATGTACTAGTAAGAGTCAGGCAGTGTGGGTAATTGAAAGTGAGTGAATATTGTTATTAGCTTACTTTATCATTTGTTGAATGCGTATTATATTACTTATAGCTTATACTTTCTGTGCACCTGACTGTTTACATATTATATTACCTATAGCCTAGCTCCTGACTGCTTACAGGTTAGTTTTGTTTTACTGAAGTCAAAGCAGATGCTAAATACCCTAGCTCAGATGTCATTTAAGGACTAAAAGTGTAAGTATAAAGATGATAAAATGTATTTTCTTTCTTTCGATTTGATTTCCCACTAAGATTTAATCATGTTTCCCCAGATCGATGTCTAATACAACACCAGCAGGCTGTTGTGACATTATGATGGATCATCTGTCTTATCTCACCAGATCATCAGCCGGATAGACAGACATTCACAGGTACATTCGAGGTGTATTGGACCATAGAGACACCTCACTCAATATTGATTATTACATTTATATACACCACTTACCCAATCAATGTCAATATGTTACATTCTCTGACAATTAGAGAGTTATCCCCCCTGGGTGTGTGGGTCTAATTGACCTGTGTGTATTGATTAGTTAGTTGTGGGTATATAAACAGCCAATAAGAATACCAATACCACTAATAAACCTCCAGGATGTTCACATTACAGGGATCAATCAGTAACCACGGTAATCCAATTAATTACTCTTAAGATATCTGGTCAAAGAACAGGGGCTGATAATTTATTAAACATGCATATGACTGTATTTCTATGGTGATTAGAGTCCTGTCTGATACTTTAGATCTCCGTGGTAACATCAATTGTTGGTATATAAGGTCATGATAAAGTAAACAGCAATGAATAACAAGATTATCAAAATATAATCCTCAATTTCTAGGAATTGTGATCACTTACTGTACTGACTATCTAACATATGAATGTAACCACTGGGAATTTATGATGTCAAAATAAATATTTTACACACACCATTTCAAACAAAAGGATATATACATATTAGAAATATACTATACAATGTACTCATGTATTTAGTTCTCCTAAAACACTATTTAACTGAATATATTTGACCATTGTATTTAAAGCTAAATAATGTTGTACATTGTACAATATGTACATCAACATTGTTGAACAAAACCACATCTGATATACAGTGTAATATAGTGTTGTTAAATTATACATTGTATTAATCGATATTAATAATATGATTACATATTGTTCAGCATATGTATACATTGAGTTATATATGCTGTTTCTGTATTCACAAAACTGTATATTTTGTAAATTGTTAGACATTAATGAAATACCCCCGGTAGTAAATTGTAGATGCTAGACAGTGGGCACAGTCATAAACATTCCCTAATCAATCACTGCATAAACTAACTGGTAGTAATTAACGTAAATATTTAAAAAATAAATATACATTTATGAGGATTTGAGAACGAAAACGAAAGAATGAACAGTTAAAAGTTGATAAAAAGAATATGAACTCACCGTACTTCAGACGTTAAAGTAACAGGGATGTAAATTTAATGGACAAAAACTTGCATGTTTCCTTTAGTATTATTTTTAGAGACAGTAAACCAATGTTCCATTTTCCCGGTAACATAGTAATTTGTCAGTGATAAGTAAATTTACACGTATCGGAACAGAAATAAATATATGTCCAACGCAAGGGAAAAGAAGCACACGTCATTTTAGAGAAACCCGACTACCGACCACACCTGATTTGGATTATCAATTACCTCCGTTCAGAATACACTTAGTACAGCGTCGGTGCAACAGCACCAAATGAATAGGGGGTCCTTAAACACTGACAAACCTAAGATTATTATTGTATGTAATATGTCCTTTTCATTCCCATCATGTCTGTACCGACAAATCATCAATCGAGCTTTCACTTACCCACTCTGTGTTACGTCTTGGTCTCCATGTTGGCTGTCAGATTCAGCCTCCGTATCGGTCTGATAGAGGGCGCTGCCGCAGATTCCATTATCGATCGATAACCATTTGACGGATCGCGCGTGCATGCTTTGACGCGCTTTACAAATAAACCAAAGCAGCATGCACGGTGGCTTATCCTTTATCAGCCTTCGGATCGACGAATGAGGATGCGATAGGAAGTAACAACCAAAATCTAGCCATGTTTACATTCTACATATTGGTTACCATACCAACACATTAAAATATTTTACAGAAAACGTTTTCCGCCTCCCTTACATACATTTGTATGTATTTCGCCATCTGTGTGTTAAGCATATGTACACCGTTAACACGTGTATTCAAACTTTACATTATACATGTGGGACTTTTTTTATCGGGGTCAAAAGTACCTAGCTATGTAGACTGATGGCGTTCTATAAATCTCGGGTGTTAGCTGAGTGGCACATCCTCGATACTTACGATCTCTACACCCCTAGTAAAACTGGAGGCAACAGAACAGATCCTTTTATGCACATCAAACGAGACTTATAACGGTACACTGTGGTTGACTGTGTGGTTTTGAAGTTGGGCGTCGCTCTTTTCGGTAGTCTTCAAAGGAAATTTTTGCTGGCCTGTGATTGGCTCAGATTTTTTCCTCTGAGCTGCCTTTAGTTTTACTTTGAGATAGTCGGGTGTAGGGATCGTGAGTGATCGGTACCCCTGGAGTATCGAGGATGGGGGTGTAGAGATCGTAAGTAATCGGAACCCTTGGAGTATCGAGGATTGAGGTGTAGAGATCGTAAGTGATCGGAACCCTTAGAGTATCGAGGATGGGGCTGTAGAGATCGTAAGTGATCGGAACCCCTGGAGTATCGAGGATGGCCCATGGATGTAGAGATCGTAAGTGATCGGAACCACTGGAGTACCGAGGATGGCTGTGGAAGGGACCTGTACGTATCCTAGATATCGGATCATACAGTGTATTGTCTATTTGATATCCCTTCCTGTACAGACCTCCCTAAGCTGGTTATATCATTGGCCACTGATGGATGCCACATGCATTGGTTTATTGGTACAAGGCACTTGCAGTAACCTCTTCACCTGTGGACACACAAACCTATATACAGTAGTATAGGTTTATATCTGTCTGCTGATAATGTCTGCAAGAACTATGGGCATTGCAGACTACATAACATAATCTGACAGTATGTCTTGGTAATAATATGATATCTATCAAGACATCTATTATGATATCTTTATTAAAACAAAATGCGTACGCCCGTGGAAGAACTTAAACCATCGAACTGGGGAAAGGGTTTTTTTCGGTTTTTATTTTGAAAATTCGAAGCTCGCCATATCTGTCAGAGTGATGAAAATAAGTCCGATAAGTCTGCCTTCTTAGTAGCATAATATCAACATTATATCGTAAAGTGTAGGCGTCTGTAACCTTACCGAGAAATGGGTCTCAAACATTGACATACCAATATCTCCACCAAAAGACAAAATGCCTAATGTGTTCTATATACAAACCATTGCATACTGTTATAAGCCGCTCAGGTACATAACACGATGTGTCTTTAGTATTTATTCATATATATTAATACATTTGTACATACATACAAACAATGTCAACTGAAGCTGATAAGGTCAATGACCTATTGTCATCTTGCATCATTCGTCGTCGTGCGCCGTCCGCCGTTCGTAATTTTCATTCAAACGTCTTCTCAATAACCGGAAGGCCCAGGGTACAGTACTGATTTTTGGTCTGTAGCAAGCTGGGATGAAGGGTCACCAACGTTGTTCACATCAAGGACCCTGGCCTTCATTCAAGATCACAGGGGTCAAAAAGGCTGAAATTTTAAAGCAACTTCTTGTGAATAACTAAAAGGCCTAGAGACCTGATATTGGGCACGTGACATGCTGCGATGAATGGCTACCATGTTTGTTCAAACTAATGACCTTAATCTTTATTCAAGTTCACAGCTGTCAAATATAGCAGAAACTTACAACTACTGGAGAATTTCATGTAGACTCTATACAATACTTTAATTGTTAGTTGAAGAAAAGGTGAACATTTTCAGTCTATTTGATTCCTTTTGTATTACTGCATTGACCTTGCTCTTGTATAAATTGCTGTCTTTGTTTAGTAAAATAGTACGTGTATTGTCTCAAATATCGCTACACCATGCATTAGTTTTCGATAAAGCTGGGCTATTGAATGTACCATCGAGTAATGAGCCATGTACATATATATGTATATGATATACCTTTATAACTTGTAATGTGTCTCAAACGGGATGGTATTGTGTCTCAAACCCCTGTCAAAGCGCGTGGTATGTTACGTCTTCCTACATGTAATGATGACACAGTCATAATGGATTACCAAGTGTAGAGATACAAGAAGTGTATCTATTCTATCTCAACTGATAAATAAGTCGATCAGATTAAATGGTCAAGTCCCCTCGATAAGGTTACAACGCTATAATACATGATGAATGAGCTGTCTGTATTTTGAAAGCAATCCTCCTTGTTCCATAGACTATATCCCTCCCTAAGTTAATACTGTTGATGATAGCCATTGTCTAATGTCGTAGTTGACGACTTTCCAAATCCCAAAAGAGTATATTGTTCTGCTTGTTTATTGATTTGTCGATGTACAAACGATTGTAACTTAATCGTCTATGACCATTGTCTCATTAAGAGCTGATTTTATATATCTCCATAAGCGTGTGCTGAAGGCACAGCGTATATAGAAACAATTCTGAACAATGACACAGGGATCTGAGAAATATTAACCACAGATCCATTTTAGATGTTTTAGGGTTCTAGATCAAACATTGGTACTGTGCATGGTATAAATAGAGGTTATATCATGTAGAGTATCGAATAAACGTCTAAAATGGTCTAAGGGTAGCTGTGTGATGGGTCAAATATATATATATCAACTGTATGTAACAATATACTGTATCTAATTCTCAAATTCATGTGGGCAATGATACTGTTTTGCGATATTGTCGTCAAACAGAAATTGGAATTAGTTAGATTAAATACGTGTGATGCACATCAGCCACATGAGGTCATTCGTTCCATCAGCCACATGAGGTCATTCGTTCCATCAGCCACAAGAGATCATTTTCCATTAGCCACAAGAGATCATCCGTTCCATTAGCCACAAGAGATCATCCGTTCCATCAGCCTTTGCTGAACATAAAGTGAAATGTGTCATCTGTCGTCGAGATCTTATTATCGGCTTTCACCACTCTAATGTTAATGACAAACACTCAAAAATAGGCAAATGTACTTAGATTAAGTCCCATTTTATTCAATCAGAAAAAAAATCATTTTGTTTATTATTTTATTCTTCTTTACATGTACAGTGTATCATTACATGTAACATATATGCATGTACTTGAGCTTGACCCTATCTTCTGTATAAATATATGTCGGAATTTTTTTAAGTTTAGGTCATCTGACCCGAAGAGGTGTAGAGATCGTAAGTGATCGGAACCCCTTGAGTATTGAGAATGTTCCAGAGCAAACCATTAAGGTTTCTAAAAACATTAATAACATCAGAAAATATGTAGGCCTACCGATGGCCTAAGATGAGGTTGCAACACCAAACATGATAACAGTGGAGAGTCATTTCGCTGTTTTGCCGTCTAACGAAGTGATAGTCGACTACCGCACGGTATAAATATCTCAATAGGGGATTTTGATCTTGGATTTTTATGAAATTGCATCACGAGAAACAGTCACAAAATTTGACTTACAGCATAAGGTTTGCATTATAGATAATATTTGTACAAATATCCTAGCTCGATATTTATATTATTTAGCATGGCTTAATTGACCAATGAAACTAATCTGTACTAAATGATCAATATTGTAATTTATTTTTAATTAAGGATAAAAACATCGTGGACGAAAAATGTCCTCTTTTGAGATATTGATCCAGGATTATATACATTTTTTTAAATCACATTGGGTAATTTATCCAAGTTTTTATTCTGTGCAACCGGATAACAGTGATTTATAATCACAAAAAGCGCCAGAACTAGCTGGGCCATTTTCGATTATGCGATTTGATTGGTTGGACCTTGTTGTTCGTCAAAAGACGGACCTGGTGATTTTATATCGTTTTCAGACAGGCCATCAAAAACTGCAGGTCCGTCAGGATTTATACTTGAAATAATGACTTACCCAACGGTCGAACATAAACGAAAACGGCCCTGATATCATCTAACGATTGAGGAGGTATACAATGTAGTATAGAGCAGGTATACTGGGTCGCGACCAGTTAGGATAAGTAAAGTGAAACCGAAAATAGCAACTAGGTGGCGCTGTATTCCACTTCCTGTCATGTCAACTTGCCGACACTTCGACAGACGTTTAGTACATGTGTATGGATATATGTATGACATTTAAGTGCAGTTTAAGGATAATATAAATGTAAGTAATATATTAGAAACCCCAACATCGACGTGATTTCACATGATACATGAAACTACACGATTGTATCTGACACGTCACATCTTCCACTGTCATCTATCATTGTCATCAGCGCAGACAGCGGTAACATTGCTAATTTGCATGCAACAATATGTTTTGTGGATAACTGTGTTTTTCTGTGAAATACAACTAGTATGACCATAGTGTATATAGAACGATACAGTTGTCGTTATGTTTCCACCTGACCTAAATCCAGTTGGCTTAAAATGTAACCAACTGTGCCTAGTTCAGAAAACTCACTAAAAAGTGGCACTATTAAGTTTAACCTTGTTAGAATATATGTAGGATACTACCTTACTCCAATAGCATGAGAGGTCACTCATTTTGTCATCCAGGTTATTGAACACTAAAATAATGTCTGTTTTATGCAGGTGTTCTTGAATAAGTGTCCAGATACAAGATGATTTATCAGACGATGATAAGTCGGACGTACGACGGTCACCCATTAACTGCCAACACAGACACAACCAATCAGCATCAGGCACCAGAAGTAATGGAAGGGCTGAAAAACATGAAATTCTTGTCAAGGATGGCAAGTCGTTTCCAGGATAGATGTTCTTTCTACCTGGATAATGTCTGTGTACAGTAAGTTTACTCTGTAACCAGTTACCTGCATTTTAAGTTTAATAAGCAACTGTCATTGTGTCCTCTGATCACTTGTATAGCCAAGTACCAAATTGTCAATCATGGCAGTTGGTCCCATCACAGAATCAATGCATAAAACACTTACATTTCTATTGTGGTACTGGATTAAAAACAACCAAATGCATATTAAACTATGTGTGAATAATACATGTATTTTCTAAAATTTACATGCTTCATTCGCCGTAATTAGTGCCCAGGGCACTTAAAAAATGTAACACAGGGGCACTTATTAATGTGGTGAAGGTGTGGATGAAAAAATCAGGGATATTTTAACTCTTTCTGTACTCATGTCACATTAATCTGTTACAGTAAACATGCATATGCCTTCTAACCTATCAGACACATTATAATGTCATGATTTACATGTAAAAGACTCACAAGTTCATGTAATATGGATTACACTGTTGTAAAATCGTTAAATCCATGGGATAGGGGCGTTTATGCAACTTCAACTCCTTTTCCAGAAGAGGGGGGGGGATGCTTGAAAGGGGAGGGGTACTAAATACGTTCCAAATAAAAAAAAATACATAGATTCTATAAAATAGCTTGATTTAAACAAAATATTCACATTTCAAAGTTGATTTCAGATGTGGAAAATTCAATAAATCTTGTTATGCAGATTTTTTTTTTCTTTCTAGTTGAACTACAATGTAATTGCATTGGGATTTCCAATGGGCAAGCATTCTTATTACTGTAATTGGTAATTGTCTGCATCAAATAACATGACAGTAATAGCATTAGATTGGCCATCAGACCCTTAGTTTTTGATTTTTTCAGCAAAATTCTTAATATACTAGATTATCTCCCCTGAGTATGAAAGTTAGGAGTAGATACGTTGCAAGGACAAAAAAATATAAAGCCAAATTTCAGTGATGTAAAATAATATTCTATAGACTGGTGGCCAGTCTAATAGTATTAATAGCATGCTTATTTTATTAATGGAAACTTTTTATTGTAGTTTCATATCTGCCCTGGGCCTTACCTACCTTGTAGTTTGTGATGCTTCTTATCCTCCTGTTCTGGCCTTCTCCTTCCTGGATGAGATACAGAAAGAATTCCTCAAAAGCTACGAAAGAACCAGAGTAGATGCTATTACAAGGCCGTACAGTCTTATAGAATTTGGTAAGTCTGTAAGATTAATCTGCTTCAGTGCAGTACCATCCCCACAATAAACTCTCAATGGAAGATATGTTATGAAAAATTGAGATATTGTAAATAAGCCTATATTTATTATCTGTTCACTTATCTCATTTGATTTTGTAATGTACCTGTTTTAAATCTTTTTGCTTAATGAAGTACATGTACCGTATTTATATTTGACCTGGAATGGTTTTTTTCAGAATGGGTAGAGCCCAATAATTAAAGATTCTATATGTTTTTGTCAGATATGTCCATGCAGAAGGTAAAACAGCGATACAACAATCCTCGGTCACTCACCACAAAATTAAATCTTGGAGTTTTGAGTGAGGAGCTAAAACTTCGTCCACCTTATATAATCAGTCCTGAGCAGCTTCGACCCAACGACAGTTCTTACAACATAGACAACAACACCAAGTCCAATACGTTTTCTACATCAGGTAATATACACACATTAAAGCTGACAAACACAAAGTCATTTAATCCATGATACATTACATTTTAGATAATCTATAATTATGACTCTATATCCAATCAATATGGTTAACAAATTTTTTCTTAAACTTTAATGTTAATCAGTGTTCTGATATCTGACAGTGTGATATTGATTATTGATATAAATAAATTTGAGGGATTTGTTTTTTCAACTAAAACCTTGTTTTTTCAGCATCACGTCACAGACATGGAAGTTATGTGCCTATGGGTGTCAGAACGGTGTTATCTGTTGGCTTGAGTTTATTTTGTGCAATGTTAAATCTAACGCGGGGCCTTGCTGTTATCAACGATGCACATATTGAGGTATGTAAAAGCTTCTTTTGCTAAACACTTTTCCATCTCTTTAATAGGACAACACGTATTGATATTCACCTGTGCAAAATTTTATTTATTAACGTTAAGAATTTTGCTGCATTTAGAACAAATAATTTGCTACATATTTAAGCATTATTTAGAACATCTGGAACAACTATTAAATTACATAAATGATATTTAACACCAATGTATTCTTATTGTAGAGCTATGACAGTGACCACTACCAGTACGCTGCCACATTTATACTCAACTCTTTACTCTTAGTTTACCAGGTAAGTATATCTCACCACCTTTATACTCAACTCTTTACTCTTAGTTTACCAGGTAAGTATATCTCACCACCTTTATACTCAACTCTTTACTCTTAGTTTACCAGGTAAGTATATCTCACCACCTTTATACTCAACTCTTTACTCTTAGTTTACCAGGTAAGTATATCAAACCTCACCACCTTTATACTCAACTCTTTACTCTTAGTTTATCAGGTAAGTATATCAAACCTCACCACCTTTATACTCAACTCTTTACTCTTAGTTTACCAGGTAAGTATATCAAACCTCACCACATTTATACTCAACTCTTTACTCTTAGTTTACCAGGTAAGTATATCTCACCACCTTTATACTCAACTCTTTACTCTTAGTTTACCAGGTAAGTATATCTCACCACCTTTATACTCAACTCTTTACTCTTAGTTTATCAGGTAAGTATATCAAACCTCTCCACCTTTATACTCAACTCTTTACTCTTAGTTTATCAGGTAAGTATATCAAACCTCACCACCTTTATACTCAACTCTTTACTCTTAGTTTATCAGGTAAGTATATCAAACCTCACCACCTTTATACTCAACTCTTTACTCTTAGTTTACCAGGTAAGTATATCAAACCTCACCACCTTTATACTCAACTCTTTACTCTTAGTTTATCAGGTAAGTATATCAAACCTCACCACCTTTATACTCAACTCTTTACTCTTAGTTTATCAGGTAAGTATATCAAACCTCACCACCTTTATACTCAACTCTTTACTCTTAGTTTATCAGGTAAGTATATCAAACCTCACCACCTTTATACTCAACTCTTTACTCTTAGTTTACCAGGTAAGTATATCTCACCACCTTTATACTCAACTCTTTACTCTTAGTTTATCAGGTAAGTATATCAAACCTCACCACCTTTATACTCAACTCTTTACTCTTAGTTTATCAGGTAAGTATATCAAACCTCACCACCTTTATACTCAACTCTTTACTCTTAGTTTATCAGGTAAGTATATCAAACCTCACCACCTTTATACTCAACTCTTTACTCTTAGTTTACCAGGTAAGTATATCAAACCTCACCACCTTTATACTCAACTCTTTACTCTTAGTTTATCAGGTAAGTATATCAAACCTCACCACCTTTATACTCAACTCTTTACTCTTAGTTTACCAGGTAAGTATATCTCACCACCTTTATACTCAACTCTTTACTCTTAGTTTACCAGGTAAGTATATCAAACCTCACCACCTTTATACTCAACTCTTTACTCTTAGTTTACCAGGTAAGTATATCTCACCACATTTATACTCAACTCTTTACTCTTAGTTTACCAGGTAAGTATATCAAACTATGCCACCTTTATACTCAACTCTTTACTCTTAGTTTACCAGGTAAGTATATCAAACCTCACCACATTTATACTCAACTCTTTACTCTTAGTTTACCAGGTAAGTATATCAAACCTCACCACCTTTATACTCAACTCTTTACTCTTAGTTTATCAGGTAAGTATATCAAACCTCTCCACCTTTATACTCAACTCTTTACTCTTAGTTTATCACGTAAGTATATCAAACCTCACCACCTTTATACTCAACTCTTTACTCTTAGTTTATCAGGTAAGTATATCAAACCTCACCACCTTTATACTCAACTCTTTACTCTTAGTTTACCAGGTAAGTATATCTCACCACCTTTATACTCAACTCTTTACTCTTAGTTTATCAGGTAAGTATATCAAACCTCACCACCTTTATACTCAACTCTTTACTCTTAGTTTATCAGGTAAGTATATCAAACCTCACCACCTTTATACTCAACTCTTTACTCTTAGTTTATCAGGTAAGTATATCTCACCACCTTTATACTCAACTCTTTACTCTTAGTTTACCAGGTAAGTATATCAAACTATGCCACCTTTATACTCAACTCTTTACTCTTAGTTTATCAGGTAAGTATATCAAACCTCACCACCTTTATACTCAACTCTTTACTCTTAGTTTACCAGGTAAGTATATCTCACCACCTTTATACTCAACTCTTTACTCTTAGTTTACCAGGTAAGTATATCAAACCTCACCACCTTTATACTCAACTCTTTACTCTTAGTTTACCAGGTAAGTATATCTCACCACATTTATACTCAACTCTTTACTCTTAGTTTACCAGGTAAGTATATCAAACTATGCCACCTTTATACTCAACTCTTTACTCTTAGGTTACCAGGTAAGTATATCAAACCTCACCACATTTATACTCAACTCCTTACTCTTAGTTTACCAGGTAAGTATATCTCACCACCTTTATACTCAACTCTTTACTCTTAGTTTATCAGGTAAGTATATCAAACCTCTCCACCTTTATACTCAACTCTTTACTCTTAGTTTATCAGGTAAGTATATCAAACCTCACCACCTTTATACTCAACTCTTTACTCTTAGTTTATCAGGTAAGTATATCAAACCTCACCACCTTTATACTCAACTCTTTACTCTTAGTTTACCAGGTAAGTATATCTCACCACCTTTATACTCAACTCTTTACTCTTAGTTTATCAGGTAAGTATATCAAACCTCACCACCTTTATACTCAACTCTTTACTCTTAGTTTATCAGGTAAGTATATCAAACCTCACCACCTTTATACTCAACTCTTTACTCTTAGTTTATCAGGTAAGTATATCTCACCACCTTTATACTCAACTCTTTACTCTTAGTTTACCAGGTAAGTATATCAAACTATGCCACCTTTATACTCAACTCTTTACTCTTAGTTTATCAGGTAAGTATATCAAACCTCACCACCTTTATACTCAACTCTTTACTCTTAGTTTACCAGGTAAGTATATCTCACCACCTTTATACTCAACTCTTTACTCTTAGTTTACCAGGTAAGTATATCAAACCTCACCACCTTTATACTCAACTCTTTACTCTTAGTTTACCAGGTAAGTATATCTCACCACATTTATACTCAACTCTTTACTCTTAGTTTACCAGGTAAGTATATCAAACTATGCCACCTTTATACTCAACTCTTTACTCTTAGTTTACCAGGTAAGTATATCAAACCTCACCACATTTATACTCAACTCTTTACTCTTAGTTTACCAGGTAAGTATATCAAACCTCACCACCTTTATACTCAACTCTTTACTCTTAGTTTATCAGGTAAGTATATCAAACCTCTCCACCTTTATACTCAACTCTTTACTCTTAGTTTATCACGTAAGTATATCAAACCTCACCACCTATATACTCAACTCTTTACTCTTAGTTTATCAGGTAAGTATATCAAACCTCACCACCTTTATACTCAACTCTTTACTCTTAGTTTACCAGGTAAGTATATCTCACCACCTTTATACTCAACTCTTTACTCTTAGTTTATCAGGTAAGTATATCAAACCTCACCACCTTTATACTCAACTCTTTACTCTTAGTTTATCAGGTAAGTATATCAAACCTCACCACCTTTATACTCAACTCTTTACTCTTAGTTTATCAGGTAAGTATATCTCACCACCTTTATACTCAACTCTTTACTCTTAGTTTACCAGGTAAGTATATCAAACTATGCCACCTTTATACTCAACTCTTTACTCTTAGTTTATCAGGTAAGTATATCAAACCTCACCACCTTTATACTCAACTCTTTACTCTTAGTTTACCAGGTAAGTATATCTCACCACCTTTATACTCAACTCTTTACTCTTAGTTTACCAGGTAAGTATATCAAACCTCACCACCTTTATACTCAACTCTTTACTCTTAGTTTACCAGGTAAGTATATCTCACCACATTTATACTCAACTCTTTACTCTTAGTTTACCAGGTAAGTATATCAAACTATGCCACCTTTATACTCAACTCTTTACTCTTAGGTTACCAGGTAAGTATATCAAACCTCACCACATTTATACTCAACTCTTTACTCTTAGTTTACCAGGTAAGTATATCTCACCACCTTTATACTCAACTCTTTACTCTTAGTTTATCAGGTAAGTATATCAAACCTCACCACCTTTATACTCAACTCTTTACTCTTAGTTTACCAGGTAAGTATATCTCACCACCTTTATACTCAACTCTTTACTCTTAGTTTACCAGGTAAGTATATCAAACCTCACCACCTTTATACTCAACTCTTTACTCTTAGTTTACCAGGTAAGTATATCTCACCACCTTTATACTCAACTCTTTACTCTTAGTTTACCAGGTAAGTATATCAAACCTCACCACCTTTATACTCAACTCTTTACTCTTAGTTTACCAGGTAAGTATATCTCACCACCTTTATACTCAACTCTTTACTCTTAGTTTACTAGGTAAGTATATCAAACCTCACCACATTTATACTCAACTCTTTACTCTTAGTTTACCAGGTAAGTATATCTCACCACCTTTATACTCAACTCTTTACTCTTAGTTTACCAGGTAAGTATATCAAACCTCACCACATTTATACTCAACTCTTTACTCTTAGTTTACCAGGTAAGTATATCAAACCTCACCACATTTATACTCAACTCTTTACTCTTAGTTTACCAGGTAAGTATATCAAACCTCACCACCTTTATACTCAACTCTTTACTCTTAGTTTATCAGGTAAGTATATCAAACCTCACCACCTTTATACTCAACTCTTTACTCTTAGTTTACCAGGTAAGTATATCAAACCTCACCACATTTATACTCAACTCTTTACTCTTAGTTTACCAGGTAAGTATATCTCACCACCTTTATACTCAACTCTTTACTCTTAGTTTACCAGGTAAGTATATCAAACCTCACCACATTTATACTCAACTCTTTACTCTTAGTTTATCAGGTAAGTATATCTCACCACCTTTATACTCAACTCTTTACTCTTAGTTTATCAGGTAAGTATATCAAACCTCACCACCTTTATACTCAACTCTTTACTCTTAGTTTACCAGGTAAGTATATCAAACCTCACCACCTTTATACTCAACTCTTTACTCTTAGTTTATCAGGTAAGTATATTTCACCACCTTTATACTCAACTCTTTACTCTTAGTTTATCAGGTAAGTATATCAAACCTCACCACATTTATACTCAACTTTTTACTCTTAGTTTACCAGGTAAGTATATCTCACCACCTTTATACTCAACTCTTTACTCTTAGTTTATCAGGTAAGTATATCAAACCTCACCACCTTTATACTCAACTCTTTACTCTTAGTTTACCAGGTAAGTATATCTCACCACCTTTATACTCAACTCTTTACTCTTAGTTTATCAGGTAAGTATATCAAACCTCACCACCTTTATACTCAACTCTTTACTCTTAGTTTACCAGGTAAGTATATCTCACCACCTTTATACTCAACTCTTTACTCTTAGTTTATCAGGTAAGTATATCTCACCACATTTATACTCAACTCTTTACTCTTAGTTTATCAGGTAAGTATATCTCACCACCTTTATACTCAACTCTTTACTCTTAGTTTATCAGGTAAGTATATCTCACCACATTTATACTCAACTCTTTACTCTTAGTTTACCAGGTAAGTATATCAAACCTCACCACCTTTATACTCAACTCTTTACTCTTAGTTTACCAGGTAAGTATATCTCACCACCTTTATACTCAACTCTTTACTCTTAGTTTATCAGGTAAGTATATCAAACCTCACCACCTTTATACTCAACTCTTTACTCTTAGTTTACCAGGTAAGTATATCAAACTATGCCACCTTTATACTCAACTCTTTACTCTTAGTTTACTGGGTAGGTATAACTCTATTTAACCAGATTAGAGAGGATATATTGATAGTAAAAAATCAACTCTTTTAGAGCTAAAATTACAAGCTGAATCTACATCTTTAATTTTACTTCATTACCCAAAACCTCTGCATTCAGGGGTAGGAAAATGGAAACTACACAACTTCATAAGTGAGAAGAATTCATTGGTTCTATAATTGTATTATCCACTCTTTCACAGAATTTAAGATAAATACAGTGATGTATTAGATACGAACCATATCAAGTAATGTGCTTATGTATGTATAATGAGAAATCCTATGTATAGAAAATAAATAATTGTTAAGGTTTCAGGGGAGATAAATCTTGAATGAACGTTTCAGTAACTACTACACATATTGTCTCACATTGACAGTCAATATCTAAAGCTAGCTTACTTTCTTGTAGGTATACCTCCTGTGTGTGCCTGTGAAGACTCGCAGACCACTGGCATGTGCGACATTGTTCAGCATCTGTCTTTGTCAGCTTTACCTCTGGGAATATCGCAATAATTATCTCATCATTTTCCATATCATCGTTGCAGTTTATGGGACATTTGTAATATTTAAGCGCAAAGTACAACAAAAACTTCCACAATATACTTTATGATCGATGCCTAGTATTTGTGTGTGTCAGGGTCCGCTTTTGCTACTCATTGTGGAATTACATTATATAATATTACATAATTAATTGAAGTGAAGTCAGCTATTATTGGCATTTGACATGGACATGATAATGGTTGTCCAATTTTACTGGTAAGAAACTTGGTACTGTATGGTCAGTACTTTAAAGAAATTTCAATAGAAAATTCCCATAGTAATAGTATATTATTTTAAAGGGATTTCATTTTGATGACATTTACACTTTAAAGTGAATATGTTAATGATTCTGTACCAATAAACGTAATTATTAGCACTGTTGTCTAGTCAACTTCCACATTGACAATTGTTCAGGGTTTTCATAATGTTACCTTGAGATGACATATCTGGTTTCAGACTAGAAGTTGCCTTTATTTCAATGATTGTCTTTCTTCTACACTTCTTGCCATTGATCATGTAAAGAAAACATGATTCAAATTCACAGTCATTTACCTAATATAAATATAATGCTTTATTTTGTAACCTTATGTGAGGTTGAATTTGAAGGACATATGTGAGACTGGACCAATTTTATAAGTGCATGACTAACAGATATTAACAAATTACTTCAGTTGCAACTTAATGGTATGTTTTTTGTTCCTGTTGGTATGCACTTGTGTTTCATCTGCTTCATAACTACATTATTATCAGTTTTGTGTAGTGGGATTTACCATAGGTCTCCGACAATGGGAGATTCCAGGAGATATACAGATATCGTATGTGGAAGATTGGGTGGGATGTTGTAAAATTCCGTGAGTTTCATGGACATTCCAGAAAAGGTGACATATATGCAATAACTCTTTTCAATTCCAATCTTTACCCAGAATCTATTATGTTTTACAAGAATCTTTCTGTATTATGAATTTAAACTGTGCCTTTCAGAGCACTTCACCCAGAGAGTAGTACAATCATTTGTGTATCAATAACTCGTTTTTCCATATGCAGGTATGAATTATGAGTTGTATCAACTACAGCAGAATTGTTTGGCATTATTTCTATTAAAATTCTAAAACTATAAATCATATAAAGATGCTCCCCTGCTGACAGAGCATAAACGATACTCATCAATTCAACAATAATTGGTGTTTAATTGTTTATACATTTATATATGTTAACACAAAAAAATAGTATGAAATACAATATATTTTTGCCTTGAAGTAAAATTAGAAGTGGTAATGGTGTAAAGTAAGTAACTTTTGGAACTGAAGAAAAAATACTATTTGTCTGCTCCTGCTTTTTATTGAAAAAAAAAAAAAAAAAAAAAAATGCCATTTGTCAGCGATGGAGCATCTTTAAGGATGACGACCTGTTTTTTTATCCAGCAAAGATAGTTAGAAGAATTTTGACTCTATATGTATGTATGTAACGTTTTAAAAATTGAATCAAACACTTAGGAAATTTACATGAATAACATATGTGCCATATAAAATTGTTTAACTAGAGATATACAGACTTAATAAGTATCACAATTTTATGATGGTCTTGTATGAGTTTATTTTATGATTTCTTTAGAAAATAGTGTCTAATCACTTGTTAGTATTTTCTGAACACAGGTCATAGTTCACTGTTGTAGGACCTATCAATTAACAGATACATGTCATAGGTCACCGTCTATATCTTATCATAAAATGTCAGCATTTGATTGACACATTGTTTTGTGCAATGTCACTGTAAGCATATTTGTGACAAATTGTGGCATTATAGTGCAAGTCAGATGACAAAGTCAATTTCTAATAATTAAGGCAATATTTTACCAGGGTAACAAACCAACTATTGCTGAATTGTTATGTGTTTATGAAAATATGTGAAAATGGTGAAATAAAAGTATTTTGATTTTTAATTTATATATTATTTCTCTTTATTTGTGTATTGCAATTTGAATGTCTCTTTCAGTTTCCAATAATTGCTACTTAAGTACATGTATGTTTGATAATCACTCATAAAGCTATGAATTCCACATCAGAAACACGTGTACATTATCATACAGTACATATATGTGGTTCTGTTCTCATTGATCATTTGACAGAAAAAATACAGAAATATAATTATTCTTTTTCGATTTTCAGAGTAAATTTCTGAAAATTTGCAGTTATTTATTTTTTATTTATTAACTATTTTAACTTGATATGTCATCTGTAATGGTCTACAGGTCACAGAAAATAATTCTTCAACACTTGCCTTTTTCTGACTCTAGGGTTGTTTAAAATGGGTATCCTATCACAACTGGATGTCGTCATAAATGTAGGGAAAAGCAATAACTTCACAACATGTGCATGTTTGGAAAAAATGTTTTTTGGGTAAAAAAAAGATTTATATCGGCAATATGAACCACTGGTATCCCATTTTCATATACTTTGCATATATGTTAATGTCTTTATTGGTGCGAGTATGTAAATAATAGATCATTGCGAATCAGAATTTAATATATACCGTTCTACTGAAAAACCACACTAGACAATAGTTTAGTTTAAACAAGTTGTAAACCGCAGTGCGCGGTTCTGACTGATTGAGGCAGTGCGCGGTTGTCGACTGAAATAAGAAAGATAACTCTTATTAGACTATTTGTAAATGTGTTTTTTTCAGCGATGTAAGCAATAAGATAATTTAACTTTTCAAAACGTTCTTTTAATTGGTAATTTGATACTTGAACTGTTTGTACTATATCGCATTCGATTGAAATAATTTAGGTTTGGAAGTTAGCTAAATTGATTGTGATTAATCATATTTATTATTTATAACATCATAAGCGACATAAACTGAAACAACAACACATGGCGGGCGGAATTTGGATAAAAGTTGGCGCAGATACATTTTAATTGCAATTAACCGTGTAGTATTGTCCATGTTCTATTGCGATCGACAAAAATGAAAAAAGTGTCAGCATTTTCAGTATTCAAAACGAAAAAGGTTTGTATCTAGTGTGTCATGCAATAAATCATGTCATGTCTAAGGCCGAACCGGTTAGGAACATGTAAAATAATGATGTCCCAAAATTTTCTTCTTCCAGATCAAGAGTCAGATTAAAAAAAAATATTGCAATAATCAAAATTTGATTATATTTATTACTTAAAATGCATTCTCAATATTTACCCTTTGTCCAAATATCACTATCTCATACTAAACAAGTAGTACTTGAAGTACATGTATTTTCCGCACTTCCGTTTTCATCAATATATCGGCGTCATAGTAAGCATACATGAATCGATGAGAAATCAATACTAAACATGTTTTGAAGACATTTCAAATTTATTTCTTGCTTAAATAATAGTATCTATCAAACGCTCACTTATAAATCCTTGGTATAAATTATTAACATAACCAACGTAACCGTTTTAACTGGGGCCGGTATTGCAGTGGGGCCGTTTTAAACTGTACTGCGAATTTCATTTCCCCGTAACAGAAACATAATGCATAGATTATTAGAGTCTCTATAATATATGTTTCTGCCTGTAATTATCAGATTATCAGTTTAAGGATGCAGACACCTTTCTTGTTGTATTCTACTCGGCTAATAAGTTTGCACCTTCTTCTTCGTATGAGATCAGTCTGTCAATTTTGAATGCTATTTGTGATCTTTTTTAGGTGGTTTTTGCGCAGTGGCATGAGACATGTTGTATAACAGTGCCTGAAAATGAAACTGAGGATTTTTTTAGTTTTTGTGCAGCTATAAGATAAAAGGTTAAAAAGTATAGAATTTCAGTTTGTTGTGAAGGCTTCATTGCAAGGACTGTATATCTTGAAGTCTTCAAGTGTTGTGATTTGTACTGCTGCTATACCGGTAAAAGGTGCCATCGTGTGATTTTATGTGGAAATAAGGAGCATTTGTATGTGTCAATGGTATCAGATACAGGGCAAGCTCTGGGTCAAAAATCAGATTCACCAACTTTGAAGATATGTAACAGTATGTGTGTGGTTATGCATTTCTGGTTCCGCAATCCTATTTGATGAGGAATGGTAAGTTGACTATGACTTTTATGTGTATGATTTGGAAGAAAAGTGTAAGTCTTGACTGCAATCATGATTGTGTAGTGATGGTAGTTTGAGTTTGTGGATCATGTCTGTAACTGAGCTTGTGATGTATCTATTTTGGATGTATCCTGCTGCTCTGCACTGTAATTTTTCCATTTATGTGGTCTGATTGGCATGGTAGGGTTCCTATGAAAGAACAGTATACCAGTTTGGGTTGTGCAAGTGCCTTGTATGCATGTTCATTAATGGGTGGTGAGCTAACTTTTAAATTGCATTTAAGGAAGTCTAATGATTTATTTGCGTTTGATGTGATGATGCATTGGTTAAAGTTTGTGTTGTAGAGTTATGCCTAGGCTATGTATTTGTTGGACTTTACTCATTCTAGTGTATGGTTTAGCAGTGTGTAGTTTTGGTGTATTTTGTTTTGGTATGATGCTGATAATGTTACATTTGTATCACGACATAATAATGCATATCAAAGGAAAGAAGGCAATGCATGTTAATGTGCCATGAGAATGAAAAGTGTTAAAATATGGCTGACATATTTAAAGGTTATTCTTACAAATTTTGGTTCCCTAAATGTAAGCGCCTCCCTTTGTTATAGATTTTAATTGACCTTGTCGCTAATTACAGCTAATACAGTAAATATTATATATTACAAAACATTTCTTTTAAAAGGATGAAGACCCAACCCAGAATGAATTTGAGAAAGGTAGTATTCGTCGTGCAGCAAGTACACCTGCAGTAAATTTTGCTGAGGATAAGAAGACAGATGGTAGAAGTAAAAAAATTTTGGTAAGAAAAGTTTTTCGAAATAGGAAACACATGAATTCACCGCTAGATAAAAACAGTGCAAAACAACCATGCTCGATATCAAAAGCGACAAATATGATTTAAATGCATGTTAATTTCAAAGATAATCTGTACAGGTGAATTAAATGGAAATTTCATGATGTAATAGACTTATGTCCATAACTTGAGAAATATTTTCAGATTTTACATAATTTGAAATCTAGATCTAGAACTATTCAGGAATAGCTGGAATTAGCTTTTTGATCAGAATAACACTGATTTGTTTTAAGACAAAGTTTTCTTTATTCTATCAATATTATTTTCACTACTTTGGAAATGGCTTTTAGAAAGACCTGTCAACAGGATTTAGGAAAATTAGATATAGGTCATGTTAAAAAGTTTCATTCAAAATGTTTGGATAATTTACTTTATTTTTGGAGAAATTAGGCTTGAAATTGGGGGAAAAGTAGTCTTTGCCATTGGGAATGGAACAGGAATTTGGCCCCAAATCTTGCAGGAAAAAAACCTGTCTATTTTAGCATTTTGTCTTACTGTCTTGTGGCCATGGCAAGCTAAGATTTTCATATATCTTTATCTGATTAATATTTGTAATGATTTTCATCATTATCAGTATATAATACTGAATTATTGAATGAACATTCGTCTTGATGAGAACCAACTTAACATTTAGAGAGCACTGAAGACTGGTAGTCTGCGACAGAGTCTGCGAGGAACACCCAAGATGAGGCCCTCGATTTTAAAGGTTCGTGAGAGTGGTCCAGTAGCTGGAGATGAAGACACAGTAAAACTGACCAGTCTAAGGGCATCCAACTCAGATCTGACCAACAATGATTCTACACCAGCTGTCGTCAAAAAGTCACACAAAGAAAAGCTCTCAAGTAAGTCAGATACTGTTATAATAATTAATTAGTGACATGCTTATTTATAACCTACTCAAGTAAGTCAAAGACTGTTAAAAATAGATATCATTTATAAGCGAGATATAATAACTTTTTTAAAGTCCTGTTTAATTCTAAGTATACTGATGTTCCTGACTATTAAATTATTTCACTGTATCTAAAGTTTCAGTAGCTTAAATTTTAATTTTTACTACGGTTCTGTCGACTTTTGAGTTACCAGTAACAAAGTTTGATTGGATAAGGTGTTAAGGGAATTTGATTTGTAGATCTGTTATATGATTAACAATACGTCAATTTGCATCAAAGTTATAGAATCTACTTAGCTCATTGTTAGCCCACCATCATCAGATGGTGGGCTATTCAAATCGCCCTGCGTCCGTGGTCCGTCGTCTGCCGTAAACAAGGCTTGTTATCACTATTTCTTAAAAACTACTGCAGGGATTTTGTTCAAACTTCACATGGAGGGTCCCCTTGGTCCATATTTGTGCCATACAGATTCTGTGGCTGATCGGAAAAACAAGATGGTCGCCAGGCAGCCATCTTTGATTTTGGCAGTTGAAGTTTGTTATCGATATTTCTTGAGAACTACAGAAGGGATTTTGTTCAAACTTCACATGGAGGTTACCCTTGGTCCCTAGTTGTGCCATACAGATTTTGAGGCTGATCGGAAAAACAAGATGGCGGCCAGGCAGCCATCTTTGATTTTGGCAGTTGAAATTTGTTATCGATATTTCGTGAGAACTACTGAAGGGATTTTGTTCAAATTTCTCGTGGAGGTTACCCTTGGTTCCTAGTTGTGCCATACAGATTTTGAGGCTGATAGGAAAAACAAGATGGCTGCCAGGCGGCCATCTTGGATTTTGATAGTTAAGGTTTGATATCCCTATTTCTCAAAAAGTGCTGAAGGGATCTTTCTCAAATTTAATATGTTGGTTCCCTTAGGGCCCTTGTTGTGCATATTGCATTTTTGGACCAATCGGTGAACAAGATGGCCGCCAGGCCGCCATCTTGGATTTTGATAGTTAAAGTTTGTTATCGCTATTTCTCAGATAGTACTGAAGGGATCTGTCTCAAATTTTTAGCCCACCATCATCAGATGGTGGGCTATGATGATGGTGGGCTATTCAAATCGCTTTTTGTCCGTCGTCCTTCCGTTCGTCCGTCTGTCTGTCCCTCCGTCCGTCAGTCCGTCCGTCCGTCCGTCCGTCCGTTAACAATTCTTGTTATCACTATTTCTCAGAAAGTACTGAAGGGATCTGTCTCACATTTCATATGTAGGTTCCCCTAGGGCCCTAGTTGTGCATATTGCATTTTGGGACCAATCGGTCAACAAGATGGCCGCCAGGCAGCCATCTTGGATTTTGATAGTTAAAGTTTGTTATCGCTATTTCTCAGAAAGTACTGAAGGGATCTTTCTCAAATTTCATATGTAGGTTCCCCTAGGGCTCTTGTTGTGCATATTGCGTTTTGGGACCGATCGGTCAACAAGATGGCCGCCAGGCAGCCATCTTGGATTTTGATACTTAAAGTTTGTTATCACCATTTCTCAGAAAGTACTGAAGGGATCTATCTCAAATTTCAGATGTAGGTCCCCCTAGGGCTCTTGTTGTGCATATTGCGTTTTGGGACCGATCGGTCAACAAGATGGCTGCCAGACTGCCATCTTGGATTTTGATAGTTAAAGATTGTTATCGCTATTTCTCAGAAAGTATTAATGAATCTGTCTCAAATTTCATATGTAGGTTCCCCTAGGGCCCTAGTTGTGCATATTTCGATTTGGGACCGATCGATCAACAAGATGGCCGCCAAGGAGCCATCTTGGATTTTGATAGTTGAAGTTTGTTACTGCTGTTTCTCAGAAAGTACTGAAGCGATCTGTCTCAAATTTTATATGTAGTATGTTTGCAAAAGTTTGAAAAGCAGAGAAAGGATCCCTCTTTCCTTTGTCAGACATAGATCATTCTTTGGTGGGCGCCAAGATCCCTCTGGGATCTTTTGTATATGTAGGTTCCCCTAGGGACCTAGTTGTGCATATTGTATTTTGGGACCGATCGGTCAACAAGATGGCCGCCAGGCAGCCATCTTGGATTTTGTTATTCAAAGTTTGTTATCACTATTTCTCAGAAAGTACTGAAGGGATCTGTCTCAAAATTCATATGTAGGTTCCCCTAGAGCCCTAGTTGTGCATATTGTGATTTGGGACCGATCGGTCAACAAGATTGCTGCCAGGCAGCCATCTTGGATATTGATATTCAAAGTTTGTTATAGCTATTTTTCAGAAAGTATTGAATGGATCTTTCTCAAATTTCACATGTAGGTTCCCCAAGGGCCCTAGTTGTGCATATTGCGATTTGGGACCGATTGATCAACAAGATGGCCGCCAAGGAGTCATCTTTGATTTTGATAGTTGAAGTTTGTTACCGCTATTTCTCAAAAGGTACTGAAGCGATCTGTCTCAAATTTTATATGTAGTATGTTTGAAAAAGTTTAAAAAGTAGAGAAAAGATCCATCTTTCCTTTGTCAGATATATATCATTCTTTGGTGGGCGCCAAGATCCCTCTGGGATCTCTTATTTGTTAGGAGTTAGAGGAATTAAAGGTATACTGATTTAGCTTGACATTGTATCTGAAACAAAATCTAAGTCGTATTATAGTAGAAAGGCAAGAAATTAGTCTGAAGCTAATGTAATTTGACCTATGAATGGACAAATAGGAAGTATCAATATGTTATCTTTTTACCCAAACTTTATTGCTATTTTAGATATTATGTCTACCATATGAGAATCATTTGCACTGATCATGAATATGACGTTTTCATAGAAATTTGTCAGTGACAATTTTTTTTTTCTTTAACAGGTGCAAGTCTTCGTCAAGACACACCAAAAGTACCACAGACAACAATGATAAAACCTCGTCGTAAGATGCAACCAGGTGGAAACTCTCTACCACCTAAAGGTAAAACTCCGTCTAAACCCCCCATTGACCCCTCAAGTTCAACTTCCAAGGTTAGGCCGGAGTCATCACACACAGACCAGCTATCTGAACCACAAGTTCAGTCTCCCAAATCACCAGCTAGTAAAGAGAACTCTTCACCCAAACAAGGTAGAGAAGGAATATCTCCAGGGTCAAGGTCAGCACAGAAAAAAGGCAAGAGACATCAAAACTTGACAGAAAATGGAACACCAAATAAAAGGAAGAAATCAGAAAGTTCTAAAAGTGACCAATTTGAATGCAGCACCGAGGTACCAGTTTGTCTTAAATTTCAAATTTGGAGTAGGGATATATATGTAAAATCTAAAATTCTATTTTATGAATATTATATATTACTTCACATATTTCTAAATCATTTTATATGCCCCTGCTATGAAATGAAGGTCATGGAGTGGAAGTTAATTCTAACCAATATTGATCTGTTATTTTGTTCTTTTCCGTCTTGGAAGGGGGCATTTATCATTTATGTCTTACAGATTACTATTATTAATGCCATTCCTGAATTGAATACTTTTATTTGCTGAAATAATGATGAAATCTTTGGGGGGGGGGGAATCCTGTAATATAAAAAAAAATTGTTGCTTTTAGTTTTGAGAAATAAATCAAAACTTATATACTGGTATAATTGAAATGAATTACCATATTTGAAAGTTAACTTTCAGTGTTGTACAGTATGTCATTTTTATTTTCCCAGGAAATAGAGCAAGCCATGGATTTTGCAGATGAAACTCTAATGGAAAATTCAAAGTTACCCTACATGCATGATAGCACAATGGAAGCAAAGAAAATCTTTGAGTGTCTTATACATCCTGTAAAACCAGAGAAATTCTTCAGGTAAATAGCAAGTCCATACAAAAATGAAGTCATATTTTTCTACATTGTGAACATAATTAATATCAGCAAAGTATCTCGATTTATGCTTGAAATGTCAGTGATTTTGTTTATTGCAAGAGGAAATAAAAAATTCTTGGAATGTTTTTTATTGAGTTGGATTATGTTAATATGACTTGTGATTGTTGGTGTAGGGAGCTGTGGGAGAAGAAGCCATTGCTGGTAAAGAGACATATGAGGCAATACAATGATGGCTGGTTCAGTACGGCAGAACTAGATAGAATTCTTAGAGAGGTAAAATAACAACCTAGATAGAATTCTCAGAGAGGTAAAATAACAAGCTAGATAGAATTCTCAGAGAGTTAAAATAACAACCTAGATAGAATTCTCAGAGAGGTAAAATAACAACTGTTTTAATTGATAGTACAGCAGAATTAGATAGAATTCTCAGTGAGGTTCAATAACCATGTGTTGAAATATTAGTATGGCAAAATAAGCTGGATTTTCCAGGAAGTAAAATATCCAATGGTTTATGTAATAGTATGATAGACCTAGATAGAAATCTCTGGGAGGAAAAATAACATCTTCCTTACATTAGTACAGCAGACCTTGATAGAATTCTCCAAAGGTCAAATCAGCTTTATTAATAGTTTCTGAAACTTTCGGAGAACCTGATTATGTAATATAAATTATATATATAGTTATTAAATGGTAATACTGTCAAAGGGTAATTGCAATCTGTGTGTACAGTTGTTGAAAGTGTACAAAATATACTATTACATGTACAGGTAAGTCATTGTAGATTGTCTAAATTGATGAAAACAATATCAAAAGTTGAACCCTGTTGTTTTCTTTCAGGAAAATATCCAGTTTTCTGTAAATCTAGACATCACAACATATTCTAATGGGGTGAGAGAAACACACAATCCTGTGGGAAGAGCCTACGCTCCTGTAGTGTGGGACATGTACCAGGTAATTCTCAAGATGGTAGTCTGGATACAACTTTGCTGAAATATTTAACTTTTAATTACTCATTTCCTATTGTTTATATAGCATATATATTATTCTAAAAGAATTTCTATTCCATGTTAAATTTAAAAAAAATCTCTTTAAAGAAGTCTTAAAAATCTTATGACTATATCTACTCAAAATGCATGTGGAATGTCACTCACACGAGTGCTTGGTAACTGACAATAAGCACACACCATGTTCACTTGTGTATATATATGTAGAAGGTAGTGCCACCATTTGGAACTGGATTTGACATTATACAAACATAAGTATTGATTTGTGTTTGACTTTGAAATGCATTTGGTACTTATAAATTATATTGCACATATCATATTGTATTACGTTATTATTGTTTTATTAGACATGACTGTAATTTTCCATTTTTATTTTAACGTGCTAAATTCATTTTGTTTTTTAAAAATCATCATACGTTTTCAGAGTGGGTGCTCAATCCGATTACTAAACCCCCAGACATATTCCAGAAATGTATGGAAATTACTATCCATTCTCCAGGAGTACTTCGGCTGCTGTGTAGGGGCCAACACGTAAGTCATGGTCAGGCATGTACTGTGTAGTGGCCAACACATAAGTCAGGGCCTGGCATGTACTGTGTAGGAGCCAACACGTAAGTCAGGGCCAGGCATGTACTGTGTAGGGGCCAACACGTTAGTCATGGCCAGGCATGTACTGTGTAGGAGCCAATACATAAGTCAGGGCCTGGCATGTACTGTGTAGGAGCCAATACATAAGTCAGGGCCAGGCAAGTACTGTGTAGGAGCCAACGTTAATACGTAAGTCAGGGCCAGGCATGTACTGTGTAGGAGCCAATACGTAAGTCAGGGCCAGGCATGTACTGTGTAGGAGCCAATACATAAGTCAGGGCCTGGCATGTACTGTGTAGGAGCCAATACATAAGTCATGGACAGGCATGTACTGTGTAGGGGCCAACACGTTAGTCATGGTCAGGCATGTACTGTGTAGGGGCCAACACATAAGTCAGGGCCAGGCATGTACTGTGTAGGAGCCAATACATAAGTCAGGGCCTGGCATGTACTGTGTAGGAGCCAATACATAAGTCATGGGCAGACATGTACTGTGTAGGGGCCAACACGTTAGTCATGGTCAGGCATGTACTGTGTAGGGGCCAACACGTAAGTCATGGACAGGCATGTATGTACTGTGCAGGGGCCCAACACGTTAGTCAGGGCAAGGCATGTACTATGAAGGGGCCCAACACGTTAGTCATAGTCAGGCATGTACTGTGTAGGGGCCAACATGTAAGTCATAGTCAGGCATGTACTGTGTAGGGGCCAACATGTAAGTCATGGTCAGGCATGTACTGTGTAGGAGCCAATACGTAAGTCAGGGCCAGGCAAGTACTGTCTAGGGGCCAACACATTAGTCATGGTCAGGCATGCACTGTGTAGGGGCCAACACATAAGTCATGGACAGGCATGTATGTACAGTCAAAATTGCAATTTTGTGCCACTTCAATTGTGCCCGCTTGCCTGGGCACTATTGCAAATATTAGCCATGTGTGTAGCCAATCAGAATCCAGTATTCTGTCACGTGATGTACTAAGTCTATAGATGGAATGAAATACTGATTGTGCATGCACAAAAGCAAAATAAATCATTTGATATTAATGTTTGTGTTACTTAGACATATATATCCATGAGTAAACACCAATTATTGTTCAAAAGTTATTATGATGAGTATCATTTATGCTCTGTTGGCAGAGGAGCATCTTTAAGTTATCAACAAAAAGAATAGTTTATAAGTCAATATTTTCTTAAACTTATTAAAATTGATTCCTTGTTTAGGTCTCATATAATTAGAAATATTCTTTTTACATTTCAGATACCTAACACCACCAGGTACACAAGGGTTTGCTCCCCATTATGATGATATAGAGGCATTTATACTACAACTGGAGGGGAAGAAACACTGGCGGCTTTACAGTCCAAGGTCAGTATCTGTAGTTCATACAGGTCAAGGTCAGTATATGTAGGTCATACAGGTCAAGGTCAGTAACTGTAGGTCATACAGGTCAATGTCCGTATTTGTCTGTCATAGAGGTCAAGGTCAGTATCTATAGGTCATAGGGGTCAGGGTCAGTTTTTGAGATCATGCAGTCCAAAATCAGTAACTGTGAGTCATACCGTCTATATGTGGTAGGTCATATAGTTCAAGGTCAGAATCCATAGGTCAGAATCCAAGGTCAGTAATTGTAGGTCATACAGTTTAATGTCGGTACATATAATTTTGGGTCATACCTTCCAGTTAGTCGTTGTAGGTTACACTTGCTATCATTACCTTTGAATCCAATGTCAAAGTTTCAAATTATGACCCTACTTTTACCAAAGAGTTGTTATGCCTTTACATGTAACATATACCTGGGTAATAGTTTAGTAGATGTTTTAACATTGTGCTATTGAATTATGGGTTTGTAATATGACTACATATGTTGTATATTCCAGGTCAGATTCAGAAAAGCTTCCAAGGTTCTCCAGTGGTAAGTTTACATTCTAAATATCATACCAGATTTAGGTTCAGTATTCCAGATGAAAACTTTCATATACATGTATGATGAAACTACACTAATACAGATGAAAGCAGGCTAATAATGATGTTTATCCCGCCTCAAACAAGAATCTTCTATTACTACACAGGCAATATTTCTACGTGTGAATTTCGTGTGAATTGAAATTCATGTGAAGAAATATCGCCTGTGTCTATAGACAAGCCTTTATTGCTATGCATAATGTAAACGTTCTGACTTCAGGAAACTTCACGGATACAGACATAGGAGATCCTATATTGTTTTACATTATGTAAACATTCTGACTTCAGGAAACTTCACGGGTACAGACATAGGAGATCCTATATTGTTTTACATTATGTAAACGTTCTGACTTCAGGAAACTTCACGGATACAGACATAGGAGAACCTATATTGTTTTACATTATGTAAACGTTCTGACTTCAGGAAACCTCACAGATACAGACATAGGAGATCCTATATTGTTTTACATTATGTAAACGTTCTGACTTCAGGAAACTTCACGGATACAGACATAGGAGAACCTATATTGTTTTACATTATGTAAACGTTCTGACTTCAGGAAACTCACGGATACAGACATAGGAGAACCTATATTGTTTTACATTATGTAAACATTCTGACTTCAGGAAACTTCACGGATACAGACATAGGAGAACCTATATTGTTTTACATTATGTAAACTTCTGACTTCAGGAAACTATGGATACAGACATAGGAGAACCTATATTGTTTTACATTATGTAAACGTTCTGACTTCAGGAAACTTTACGGATACAGACATAGGAGAACCTATATTGTTTTACATATGTAAACGTTTGACTTCAGGAAACTCACGATACAGACATAGGAGAACCTATATTGTTTTACATTTATGTAAACGTTCTGACTTCAGGAAACCTCACAGATACAGACATAGGAGAACCTATTTTGTTTTACATTATGTAAACGTTCTGACTTCAGGAAACTTCACGGATACAGACATAGGAGAACCTATATTGTTTTACATTATGTAAACGTTCTGACTTCAGGAAACTTTACGGATACAGACATAGGAGAACCTATATTGTTTTACATTATGTAAACGTTCTGACTTCAGGAAACTTCACGGATACAGACATAGGAGAACCTATATTGTTTTACAATATGTAAACGTTCTGACTTCAGGAAACTTCACGGATACAGACATAGGAGAACCTATATTGTTTTACATTATGTAAACGTTCTGACTTCAGGAAACTTCACGGATACAGACATAGGAGAACCTATATTGTTTTACATTATGTAAACGTTCTGACTTCAGGAAACTTCACGGATACAGACATAGGAGAACCTATATTGTTTTACATTATGTAAACGTTCTGACTTCAGGAAACTTCACGGATACAGACATAGGAGAACCTATATTGTTTTACATTATGTAAACGTTCTGACTTCAGGAAACTTCACGGATACAGACATAGGAGATCCTATATTGTTTTACATTATGTAAACGTTCTGACTTCAGGAAACTTCACGGATACAGACATAGGAGAACCTATATTGTTTTACATTATGTAAACGTTCTGACTTCAGGAAACCTCACAGATACAGGAGATCCTATATTGTTTTACATTATGTAAACGTTCTGACTTCAGGAAACTTCACGGATACAGACATAGGAGAACCTATATTGTTTTACATTATGTAAACGTTCTGACTTCAGGAAACTTCACGGATACAGACATAGGAGATCCTATATTGTTTTACATTATGTAAACGTTCTGACTTCAGGAAACTTCACGGATACAGACATAGGAGAAACCTATATTGTTTTACATTATGTAAACGTTCTGACTTCAGGAAACTTCACGGATACAGACATAGGAGATCCTATATTGTTTTACATTATGTAAACGTTCTGACTTCAGGAAACTTCACGGATACAGACATAGGAGATCCTATATTGTTTTACATTATGTAAACATTCTGACTTCAGGAAACTTCACGGATACAGACATAGGAGAACCTATATTGTTTTACATTATGTAAACATTCTGACTTCAGGAAACTATGGATACAGACATAGGAGAACCTATATTGTTTTACATTATGTAAACGTTCTGACTTCAGGAAACTTTACGGATACAGACATAGGAGAACCTATATTGTTTTACATTATGTAAACGTTCTGACTTCAGGAAACTTTACGGATACAGACATAGGAGAACCTATATTGTTTTACAATATGTAAACGTTCTGACTTCAGGAAACTTTATGGTATACAGACATAGGAGAACCTATATTGTTTTACAATATGTAAACGTTCTGACTTCAGGAAACTTCACGGATACAGACATAGGAGAACCTATATTGTTTTACATTATGTAAACGTTCTGACTTCAGGAAACTTTACGGATACAGACATAGGAAGAACCTATATTGTTTTACATTATGTAAACGTTCTGACTTCAGGAAACCTCACGGATACAGACATAGGAGAACCTATATTGTTTTACATTATGTAAACGTTCTGACTTCAGGAAACTTACGGTTACAGACATAGGAGAACCTATATTGTTTTACATTATGTAAACGTTCTGACTTCAGGAAACTTTACGGGTACAGACATAGGAGAACCTATATTGTTTTACATTATGTAAACGTTTCTGACTTCAGGAAACTTTACGGATACAGACATAGGAGAAAACCTATATTGTTTTACATTATGTAAACGTTCTGACTTCAGGAAACTTCACGGATACAGACATAGGAGAACCTATATTGTTTTACATTATGTAAACGTTCTGACTTCAGGAAACTTCACGGATACAGACATAGGAGAACCTATATTTGTTTTACATTATGTAAACGTTCTGACTTCAGGAAACTTTACGGGTACAGACATAGGAGAACCTATATTGTTTTACATTATGTAAACGTTCTGACTTCAGGAAACTTTACGGTACAGACATAGGAGAACCTATATTGTTTTACATTATGTAAACGTTCTGACTTCAGGAAACTTTACGGTTACAGACATAGGAGAACCTATATTGTTTTACATTATGTAAACGTTCTGACTTCAGGAAACTTTACGGGATACAGACATAGGAGAACCTATATTGTTTTACATTATGTAAACGTTCTGACTTCAGGAAACTTTATGGATACAGACATAGGAGAACCTATATTGTTTTACATTATGTAAACGTTCTGACTTCAGGAAACTTTACGGATACAGACATAGGAGAACCTATATTGTTTTACATTATGTAAACGTTCTGACTTCAGGAAACTTTACAGATACAGACATAGGAGAACCTATATTGTTTTACATATATGTAAACGTTCTGACTTCAGGAAACTTTACGGATACAGACATAGGAGAACCTATATTGTTTTACAATATGTAAACGTTCTGACTTCAGGAAACTTTCACGGATTACAGACATAGGAGAACCTATATTGTTTTACAATTATGTAAACGTTCTGACTTCAGGAAATTTTACGGATACAGACATAGGAGAACCTATATTGTTTTTACATTATGTAAAACGTTCTGACTTCAGGAAACTTTACGGGTACAGACATAGAGAGAACCTATATTGTTTTACATTATGTAAACGTTCTGACTTCAGGAAACTTTACGGATACAGACATAGGAGAACCTATATTGTTTTTACATTATGTAAACGTTCTCACTTCAGAAACTTTACGGATACAGACATAGGAGAACCTATATTGTTTTACATTATGTAAACGTTCTGACTTCAAGGAAACTTTACGGATACAGACATAGGAGAACCTATATTGTTTTACATTATGTAAACGTTCTGACTTCAGGAAACTTTACGGGATACAGACATAGGAGAACCTATATTGTTTTACATTATGTAAACGTTCTGACTTCAGGAAACTTTACGGATACAGACATAGGAGAACCTATATTGTTTTTACAATATGTAAACGTTCTCACTTCAGGAAACTTTACGGATACAGACATAGGAGAACCTATATTGTTTTACAATATGTAAACGTTCTGACTTCAGAGAAACTTTACGGATACAGACATTAGGAGAACCTATATTGTTTTACATTATGTAAACGTTCTGACTTCAGAAAACTTCACGGATACAGACATAGGAGAACCTATATTGTTTTACATTATGTAAACGTTCTGACTTCAGGAAACTTTACGGATACAGACATAGGAGAACCTATATTGGTTTTACATTATGTAAACGTTCTGACTTCAGGAAACTTTAACGGATACAGACATAGGAGAACCTATATTGTTTTACAATATGTAAACGTTCTGACTTCAGGAAACTTACGGGTACAGACATAGGAGAACCTATATTGGTTTACATTAATGTAAAACGTTCTCTGACTTCAGGAAAACTTATACGGGATCTACAGATAGGAGAACCTATATTGTTTTACATTATGTAAACGTTCTGACTTCAGGAAACTTTACGGATACAGACATAGGAGAACCTATATTGTTTTACATTATGTAAACGTTCTGACTTCAGGAAACTTACGGATACAGACATAGGAGAACCTATATTGTTTTACATTATGTAAACGTTCTGACTTCAGGAAACTTCACGGATACAGGAGAACCTATATTGTTTTACATTATGTAAACGTTCTGACTTCAGGAAACTTTCACGGATACAGACATAGGAGAACCTATATTGTGTTTTACATTATGTAAACGTTCTGACTTCAGGAAACTTCACACGGATACAGACATAGGAGAACCTATATTGTTTTACATTATGTAAAACGTTCTGACTTCAGGAAAACTTTACGGATACAGACATAGGAGAACCTATATTGTTTTACATTATGTAAACGTTCTGACTTCAGGAAACTTTACGGATACAGACATAGGAGAACCTATATTGTTTTACATTATGTAAACGTTCTTCTTCAGAAAACTTTCTGATACAGACATAGGAGAACCTTCAGGAAACTTCACTTCAGGATCAGGATCAGACATAGGAGAACCTATATTGTTTTACATTATGTAAACGTTCTGACTTCAGGAAACTTCACGGATACAGGAGATCCTATATTGTTTTACATTATGTAAACGTTCTGACTTCAGGAAACTTCACGGATACAGACATAGGAGAACCTATATTGTTTTACATTATGTAAACGTTCTGACTTCAGGAAACTTTACGGATACAGACATAGGAGAACCTATATTGTTTTACATTATGTAAACGTTCTGACTTCAGGAACCTATATTGTTTATTACTTTAAAGTTCTACTTCGGATAACAGGATCAGACATAGGAGAACCTATATTGTTTTACATTATGTAAACGTTCTGACTTCAGGAAACTTTACGGATACAGACATAGGAGAACCTATATTGTTTTACATTATGTAAACGTTCTGACTTCAGAAAACTTCAGGAAACTTACGGATACAGACATAGGAGAACCTATATTGAAACTTTTTATCACATTATGTAAAAACGTTCTCAGGACTTCAGGATACACATATGTAAACGTTCTGACATCAGGGATACGAGACATAGGAGAACCTATATTGTTTTACATTATGTAAACGTTCTGACTTCAGGAAACTTCACGGATACAGACATAGGGAGAACCTATATTGTTTTACATTATGTAAACGTTCTGACTTCAGGAAACTTCACGGATACAGACATAGGAGAACCTATATTGTTTTACATTATGTAAACGTTCTGACTTCAGGAAACTTTAACGGGTACAGACATAGGAGAACCTATATTGTTTTACATTATGTAAACGTTCTCACTTCAGGAAACTTTACGGATACAGACATAGGAGAACCTATATTGTTTTACATTATGTAAACGTTCTGACTTCAGGAAACTTCCACAGATACAGACATAGGAGAACCTATATTGTTTTACATTATGTAAACGTTCTGACTTCAGGAAACCTCACAGATACAGACATAGGAGAACCTATGTTGTTTTACATTATGTAAACTTTCTGACTTCAGGAAACTTCACGGATACAGACATAGGAGAACCTATATTGTTTTACATTATGTAAACGTTCTGACTTCAGGAAACTTTACGGGATACAGACATAGGAGAACCTATATTGTTTTACATTATGTAAAACGTTCTGACTTCAGGAAACTTTACGGATACAGACATAGGAGAACCTATATTGTTTTACATTATGTAAACGTTCTGACTTCAGGAAACTTTACGGATACAGACATAGGAGAACCTATATTTGTTTTACATTATGTAAACGTTCTGACTTCAGGAAACTTTACGGGATACAGACATAGGAGAACCTATATTGTTTTACAATATGTAAACGTTCTGACTTCAGGAAACTTTATACGGATTACAGACATAGGAGAACCTATATTGTTTTACATTATGTAAACGTTCTGACTTCAGGAAACTTTACGGATACAGACATAGGAGAACCTATATTGTTTTACATTATGTAAAACGTTCTGACTTCAGGAAACTTTACGGATACAGACATAGGAGAACCTATATTGTTTTACATTATGTAAACGTTCTGACTTCAGGAAACTTTACGGATACAGACATAGGAGAACCTATATTGTTTTACATTATGTAAACGTTCTGACTTCAGGAAACTTTACGGATACAGACATAGGAGAACCTATATTGTTTTTTACATTATGTAAACGTTCTGACTTCAGGAAACTTTACGGATACAGACATAGGAGAACCTATATTGTTTTACATTATGTAAACGTTCTGACTTCAGGAAACTTTACGGATACAGACATAGGAGAACCTATATTGTTTTACATTATGTAAACGTTCTGACTTCAGGAAACTTTACGGGATACAGACATAGGAGAACCTATATTGTTTTACATTATGTAAACGTTCTCTGAAACTTATGGTAACGACATAGAAACTATATTGTTTTACAATCATGGTTAAGTCGACCTCACTTCAGGAAACTTTCACGGATACAGACATAGGAGAACCTATAATTGTTTTACATTATGTAAACGTTCTGACTTCAGGAAACTTTACGGATACAGACATAGAGAACCTATATTGTTTTACATTATGTAAACGTTCTCTGGACTTCAGGAAACTTTACGGATACAGACATAGGAGAACCTATATTGTTTTACATTATGTAAACGTTCTGACTTCAGGAAACTTTACGGATACAAAGACATAGGAGAACCTATATTGTTTTACATTATGTAAACGTTCTGACTTCAGGAAACTTTACGGTACAGACATAGGAGAACCTATATTGTTTTACATTATGTAAAACGTCTGACCTTCAGGAAACTTAGCGGGTACAGACACATAGGAGAACCTATATTGTTTTAACATTACAGTAAACGTTTCTGAACTTCAGGAAACTTAACGGATACGAGACATAGGAGAACCTATATTGTTTTACATTATGTAAAACGTTCTGACTTCAGGAAAACTTTACGGATACAGACATAGGAGAACCTATATTGTTTTTACATTATGTAAACGTATTCTGACTGACTTCAGGAAACTTCATACGGGAACAGGAGAACCTATATTGTTTTAACATTATGTAAACGTATCTGACTTCAGGAAACTTTACGGATACAGACATAGAAGAACCTAGTATTGTTTTACATTATGTAAACTTTTCTGACTTCAGGAAAACTTCACGGATACAGACATAGGAGAACCTATATTTTTTACATTATGTAAACGTTCTGACTTCAGGAAATTTTTACGGGTACATGACATAGGAGATCCTATATTGTTTTACATTATGTAAACGTTCAGACTTCAGGAAACTTTCACGGATACAGACATAGGAGAACCTATGGTTTTTTTACATTATGTAAACGTGTCATCACTCAGGAAAACTTTACGGATACAGACATAGGAGAAACCTATATTGTTATACATGTACTGGAAACGGTTCACGGAATACAGACATAGGAGATCCTATATTGTTTTTACATTATGTAAACGTTCTGACTTCAGGAAACTTCTACGGATACAGACATAGGAGAACCTATATTGTTTTACATTATGTAAACGTTCTGACTTCAGGAAACTTTACGGATACAGACATAGGAGAACCTATATTGTTTTACATTATGTAAACGTTCTGACTTCAGGAAACTTCACGGATACAGGAGATCTAAACGTTCTGACTTCAGGAAACTTCACCTATATTGAGTTTTACATTATGTAAACGTTCTGACTTCAGGAAACTTCACGGATACAGACATAGGAGAACCTATATTGTTTTACATTATGTAAACGTTCTGACTTCAGGAAACTTCACGGATACAGACATAGGAGAACCTATATTGTTTTACATTATGTAAACGTTCTGACTTCAGGAAACTTCACGGTACAGACATAGGAGAACCTATATTGTTTTACATTATGTAAACGTTCTGACTTCAGGAAACTTCACGGATACAGACATAGGAGAACCTATATTGTTTTACATTATGTAAACGTTCTCACTTCAGGAAACTTTACGGATACAGACATAGGAGAACCTATATTGTTTTACATTATGTAAACGTTCTCACTTCAGGAAACTTTACGGATACAGACATAGGAGAACCTATATTGTTTTACATTATGTAAACGTTTTCTGACTTCAGGAAACTTTACGGATACAGACATAGGAGAACCTATATTGTTTTACATTATGTAAACGTTCTCACTTCAAGAAACTTTACGGATACAGACATAGGAGAACCTATATTGTTTTACATTATGTAAACGTTCTGACTTCAGGAAACTTCACGGATACAGGAGATCTAAACGTTCTGACTTCAGGAAACTTCACGGATACAGGAGATCCTATATTGTTTTACATTATGTAAACGTTCTGACTTCAGGAAACTTCACGGATACAGACATAGGAGAACCTATATTGTTTTACATTATGTAAACGTTCTGACTTCAGGAAACTTTACGGGTACAGACATAGGAGAACCTATATTGTTTTACATTATGTAAACGTTCTGACTTCAGGAAACTTTACGGGTACAGACATAGGAGAACCTATATTGGTTTACAATATGTAAACGTTCTCACTTCAGGAAACTTTACGGATACAGACATAGGAGAACCTATATTGTTTTACATTATGTAAACGTTCTGACTTCAAGAAACTTTACGGATACAGACATAGGAGAACCTATATTGTTTTACATTATGTAAACGTTCTGACTTCAGGAAACTTTACGGATACAGACATAGGAGAACCTATATTGTTTTACATTATGTAAACGTTCTGACTTCAGGAAACTTTACGGATACAGACATAGGAGAACCTATATTGTTTTACATTATGTAAACGTTCTGACTTCAGGAAACTTTACGGATACAGACATAGGAGAACCTATATTGTTTTACATTATGTAAACGTTCTGACTTCAGGAAACTTTACGGATACAGACATAGGAGAAACCTATATTGTTTTACATTATGTAAACGTTCTGACTTCAGGAAACTTTACGGATACAGACATAGGAGAACCTATATTGTTTTACATTATGTAAACGTTCTGACTTCAGGAAACTTTACAGATACAGACATAGGAGAACCTATATTGTTTTACATTATATGTAAACGTTCTGACTTCAGGAAACTTCACGGATACAGACATAGGAGAACCTATATTGTTTTACATTATGTAAACGTTCTGACTTCAGGAAACTTTATGGATACAGACATAGGAGAACCTATATTGTTTTACATTATGTAAACGTTCTGACTTCAGGAAACTTCACGGATACAGACATAGGAGAACCTATATTGTTTTACATTATGTAAACGTTCTGACTTCAGGAAACTTCACGGATACAGACATAGGAGAACCTATATTGTTTTACATTATGTAAACGTTCTGACTTCAGGAAACTTTACGGATACAGACATAGGAGAACCTATATTGTTTTACATTATGTAAACGTTCTGACTTCAGGAAACTTCACGGATACAGACATAGGAGAACCTATATTGTTTTACATTATGTAAACGTTCTGACTTCAGGAAACTTCACGGATACAGACATAGGAGAACCTATATTGTTTTACATTATGTAAACGTTCTGACTTCAGGAAACTTCACGGATACAGACATAGGAGAACCTATATTGTTTTACATTATGTAAACGTTCTGACTTCAGGAAACTTTACGGATACAGACATAGGAGAACCTATATTGTTTTACATTATGTAAACGTTCTGACTTCAGGAAACTTCACGGATACAGACATAGGAGAACCTATATTGTTTTACATTATGTAAACGTTCTGACTTCAGGAAACTTCACGGATACAGACATAGGAGAACCTATATTGTTTTACATTATGTAAACGTTCTGACTTCAGGAAACTTTACGGATACAGACATAGGAGAACCTATATTGTTTTACATTATGTAAACGTTCTGACTTCAGGAAACTTTACGGGTACAGACATAGGAGAACCTATATTGTTTTACATTATGTAAACGTTCTGACTTCAGGAAACTTCACAGATACAGACATAGGAGAACCTATGTTGTTTTACATTATGTAAACTTTCTGACTTCAGGAAACTTCACGGATACAGACATAGGAGAACCTATATTGTTTTACATTATGTAAACGTTCTGACTTCAGGAAACTTCACGGATACAGACATAGGAGAACCTATATTGTTTTACATTATGTAAACGTTCTGACTTCAGGAAACTTCACGGATACAGACATAGGAGAACCTATATTGTTTTACATTATGTAAACGTTCTGACTTCAGGAAAACTTCACGGATACAGACATAGGAGAACCTATATTGTTTTACATTATGTAAACGTTCTGACTTCAGGAAACTTCACGGATACAGACATAGGAGAACCTATATTGTTTTACATTATGTAAACGTTCTGACTTCAGGAAACTTTACGGATACAGACATAGGAGAACCTATATTGTTTTACATTATGTAAACGTTCTGACTTCAGGAAACTTTACGGATACAGACATAGGAGAACCTATATTGTTTTACATTATGTAAACGTTCTGACTTCAGGAAACTTTACGGATACAGACATAGGAGAACCTATATTGTTTTACATTATGTAAACGTTCTGACTTCAGGAAACTTCACGGATACAGACATAGGAGAACCTATATTGTTTTACATTATGTAAACGTTCTGACTTCAGGAAACTTCACGGATACAGACATAGGAGAACCTATATTGTTTTACATTATGTAAACGTTCTGACTTCAGGAAACTTCACGGATACAGACATAGGAGAACCTATATTGTTTTACATTATGTAAACGTTCTGACTTCAGGAAACTTCACAGATACAGACATAGGAGAACCTATATTGTTTTACATTATGTAAACGTTCTGACTTCAGGAAACTTCACGGATACAGACATAGGAGAACCTATATTGTTTTACATTATGTAAACGTTCTGACTTCAGGAAACCTCACAGATACAGACATAGGAGAACCTATATTGTTTTACATTATGTAAACGTTCTGACTTCAGGAAACCTCACGGATACAGACATAGGAGAACCTATATTGTTTTACATTATGTAAACGTTCTGACTTCAGGAAATCACGGATACAGACAAGGAGAACCTATATTGTTTTACATTATGTAAACGTTCTGACTTCAGGAAACTTCACGGATACAGACATAGGAGAACCTATATTGTTTTACATTATGTAAACGTTCTGACTTCAGGAAACTTCACGGATACAGACATAGGAGAACCTATATTGTTTTACATTATGTAAACGTTCTGACTTCAGGAAACTTCACGGATACAGACATAGGAGAACCTATATTGTTTTACATTATGTAAACGTTCTGACTTCAGATACAGACATAGGAGAACCTATATTGTTTTACATTATGTAAACGTTCTGACTTCAGGAAACTTTACGGATACAGACATAGGAGAACCTATATTGTTTTACATTATGTAAACGTTCTGACTTCAGGAAACTTTACGGATACAGACATAGGAGAACCTATATTGTTTTACATTATGTAAACGTTCTGACTTCAGGAAACTTTACGGATACAGACATAGGAGAACCTATATTGTTTTACATTATGTAAACGTTCTGACTTCAGGAAACTTTACGGATACAGACATAGGAGAACCTATATTGTTTTACATTATGTAAACGTTCTGACTTCAGGAAACTTTCACGGATACAGACATAGGAGAACCTATATTGTTTTACATTATGTAAACGTTCTGACTTCAGGAAACTTCACGGATACAGACATAGGAGAACCTATATTGTTTTACATTATGTAAACGTTCTGACTTCAGGAAACTTCACGGATTAGCACCTATATTGTTTTACAATATGTAAACGTTCTGACTTCAGGAAACTTCACGGATACAGACATAGGAGAACCTATATTGTTTTACATTATGTAAACGTTCTGACTTCAGGAAACTTTACGGATACAGACATAGGAGAACCTATATTGTTTTACATTATGTAAACGTTCTGACTTCAGGAAACTTCACGGATACAGACATAGGAGAACCTATATTGTTTTACATTATGTAAACGTTCTGACTTCAGGAAACTTTACGGGTACAGACATAGGAGAACCTATATTGTTTTACATTATGTAAACGTTCTGACTTCAGGAAACTTTACGGATACAGACATAGGAGAACCTATATTGTTTTACATTATGTAAACGTTCTGACTTCAGGAAACTTTACGGATACAGACATAGGAGAACCTATATTGTTTTACATTATGTAAACGTTCTGACTTCAGGAAACTTCATGGATACAGACATAGGAGAACCTATATTGTTTTACATTATGTAAACGTTCTGACTTCAGGAAACTTTACGGGTACAGACATAGGAGAACCTATATTGTTTTACATTATGTAAACGTTCTGACTTCAGGAAACTTTACAGGTACAGACATAGGAGAACCTATATTGTTTTACATTATGTAAACGTTCTGACTTCAGGAAACTTCACGGATGCAGGAGAACCTATATTGTTTTCCATTATGTAAACATTCTGACTTCAGGAAACTTCACGGATACAGACGTAGGAGAGCCTATCTTGGAGAAGACACTGGAACCTGGCGATCTGCTCTACTTCCCAAGAGGCACAATACACCAGGTAGACAAATACAAATATCAAAATCTTTTTTATTTCTCTTATTTCAGGCATAGTCTTTAAATATTGATACCAAATTTCACAACCTTTTTTCCATGCTGACCTTAATAAAATGTTAGGTCAAAGTATATGTTAAACTTTCCTGAGTGAACAAGAAATTGCTTTTATATGTGTGGTTACTTTTAATAGTTACAATAAAACAATAACCCTGTTGTTTTATTTTAAACTTAATGTTAGTTGATATTCAAGGTAACCCAAATTGATTTGATCCATGAATTACTTTAAAGTTCAACTCAACAAAGTAAAATCTGTTGGTTTAGTATTGCTGTTTCAGGATTGTAATGATTTCTGTTCTAGGCTAAGACTGTTGGAGATGAGCATTCACTTCACATCACAGTCTCCTGTTACCAGAAAAACACATGGGGAGATTTATTTGAGAAGGTAGATCATCTAAAACACAGCTCTTCGACCTGGTGCTGTTAGCTCCAATTTCTACAGTTTACTGGAAGACACTCTTATTGTGTATTTAAACTTGACAGTGCAATATGATAATATGAAAAAATGTAAATCATGTCTTCAAAAACCACCTTTCCATAGTGTTTGTCTCGTCTCTCAAAGACTGGGAGCATAAAGATTCTTTTTGACATTGGTATTGACGGCGATCAAGGTTTAGGGAAATGTGTTGATATGCTGTTTTTGTTAATAGCCAACATTGAATTTTCTATGAAATTGGATAATAAGTGTTGATTACATGTAGATGTAGACAATTATTGGACCAAGTAGGGAGAAATATGCATGATTTACTTGGCTAAGGTTCTGTTTGTAAAAGCTGCCTATACTCAAAAACAGCTTTTGAAGAACTGGTAAAATCTAGCTGTGTATTACAATAAAGTGATTTTTCCCAAAAGAACCTCTTTATCTAGAAAACTTAGATATATACTTTGACTGAAATCTGTAAAATGAGAAATTAATTGCCATATACCAAAATATTTTCTCCCTATATTGACTTATCTGTAACAGTTTTACTATTGATATAAGATATCCTCTATATTTGACAAGTCCTGATTTGATTTCAGCTGATGCCCAGAGCATTACAGATAGCAGTTGAGGAGGATGTGGAGTTCAGGAAAGGCTTACCTCGAGGATACCTCAACTTTATGGGGGTGGCCAACTCCGATGTTGTAAGTACATACAAAGTTACTTCAACTTTATTGGGGAGGCCAACTCCGATGTAAGTATATGAAAGATTACCTCAACTTTATGGGGGTGACCAACTGTGGCCAAGTACATGTGTGATTTCCATCGTAACCACAAAATCTAGAAAATTTCTATACAATGAAAATGTCAAGTTATACAGTGTTAGTTGTGCTACACTGTATAGATATTGAATGAGTGTTAAATTTTTAACCCTGCCAGGATAACCCACAGAGGAAGGATTTCCTGAAAAAGGTGGAACAGATGATGTATAGACTAATTAGTAACGCTCCAGTGGACGCTGCCTGTGACCAGATGGGCAAACAATTCATCCACGACAGTCTGCCTCCAGTTTTATCAGAGGGTAAGCTACACTGACATGGCAGTTAGTCTCAGGACAAGATTACACAAGTTCTGTTTCTTTTACATTTCAGAATATTTTATTGTCTGATGTTATGACAATTTCTGTTGATGTGTATAATTACATCAGATAATCAGAATGTTTTGCCTTAGTTTGCCTTTGGCACTTTCTCTAAAGAGTCAATTTTGTGAAATATACAAACATGTACTATTAAGATTACATAGGATTTTACATAGATTTTAATGTGAATGTTTTAGTGCTAGAGTTATTTAACTTAACTAATTAATTATAGGGGAATTGACTGAATTGGACATTTTTATTGCAGCTGAGAAATCCTGTAGTGTACGCAATGCAGGAGAAAAGTGGGACAAGCAGAAACAACAGGTTGTCGGGACAACAGAGATAGAACCAGATACACACATCAAAATTGTCAGGAAAGGTGTTCTCAGGTAGCTCATTGTCTAAAGTTTTCTTTATATTTATATAAAAAAAGGTGTGTATCAACAAGTAAATTTTTAGGTCACCTGAGACTTAAAGTGACCTATTCTAATCGCCTTTTGTCCGTCGTCTGTCATCCGTCGTGCGATGATAAACAATTCACATTTTCGACTTCTTCTCCAGAACCACTGAACCAAATTCGTTGAAATTTTGCAGAAGCTTTCGATGGCCAAAGGTCAACCAAAATTTTGAATTATATGGTCCCAGCCCCCCAGGTGCCTGAGGGGTGGCACCAAAAGGGGTCAGATAGGCTAAAACTTCAAAAATCTCTTCTGAAATTCTGGAAATGGTAGAATCAAATACTCTTCATAGATGGAAAGGTCTTAAGGTCCTTTACAAAAATTGTGAATTATATGACCTAGGGGAATCATGTTTACTATAGTATATATAGAGTAAACACATTTTTGAGAATTATTCAATATTGTAAGAATTATCAGTATGAGATGGCAGTTAAACCCTTGTTGACAAAATTTCCCTGACTGACACCCAGGAGTCTGCGGGGTGGGACCAAATTGGAATAGGATTTACATTAACTGTTTAAACTTCAAAAATCTTCTAAAATTCCAGAAACAGTATAAACAAATACTCTTCATAGATATAAAAGGTAGTTTGATCCTTTACAAAAATTGTCATTTATATGACCCCAGGGTTCAGTTTTGCCCCCTGGGGAGGGGATCCAGCTTATAACTATAGTTTATGTAGGGAAACTTATTTTAGGCCAAACGTGTATTCCTGATATAGGTCAAAATGGCTAATTTTGGTTTTGTTGTTTAATGTTGGCAAAGCAAATTGGGCTTTTAAGTATTAGGTTATAGGTAACATTTTTTTTTCTTCTTAATTTTTACCATTACTGTATTTTCCGGACAATAAACCGCACCTGTGTATAAGCCACAGAGGCCTTTTTTACGATTTTTTCAGGTTTTGTACACGTATAAGACGCACCGTGATATAAGCCGCACCCAAAAGTTAGGCCCATGCACCCACGTAACCACGCTTACTCTCTCTCATATTTCAGCATGCCGGTTAAAATACTTTCTTCAGTATGGATATGATTTTATTTTATCTCTATTTTGATATATTTCGCATATGTATTATATTGATGTGTAAAGGATTACTATATTATCAAGGCTTGAACCCTGAAACCGACTTCGTTTAGAGTGTTCTCGGTCAATTTGCCATCCCATGATGCAATTCACCGAAGCTTTATTTTTGTAAACTTCCGGATATTATTTCGTGGTGTTTGCCGCTACAGAGATTAATTAAATGACTGTGCGGTGTTTTACACTCGGTATAATGTTCTAAATTACATGTGATTTAGGTGTATAAACTTGATTGCTGATTATTTCATTAAAATCACGACGACAGGATTCTGGGAAATTCCCCTGTTGATTGACACATGTGAATTAAGTGTGCAAGTTTGAGTTCATGCTTACTCTCGCTCATATTTCAGTACGCTGATAAAATACTTTCTTCGGTAACGTTATGCATAGGAATGGATTATATATCTTTTTTGATATATTTTATGTATTAAATATATCTTTGAGAAAAGCGTTACTGTATCAATTGACTTCGTTTAGAGTGTTCTTCCACTGTTTGTAAACTAGGTATCCCATGATGCAATTCACCGAAACCTTATTTTTGTAAACTTCCGGATTATGACCTCGTGGTGTTTGCCGCTACAGAGATCGATAAAATGGTGTTTTATAGATTATTTGATGCTTATAACATTGCTATAATGTTCTATATAACATGTAAAACACGCGAATAAACTTGATTGCTGATTATTTCATTGAAATCACAGCGACAGGATTCCGAGAAATACACATGTTGACCGAGTGTAACGTGTGCAAGTTAGCAATAGCAGTCATTCAGAAGATCGTTTTCTTGCTGTCCGCGGACATTTCTTACACACACACAATATTTAAATAATATATTTAACTTATTGATTGATATTTGATGATTTTTAACGTTTTAATTATTATTTTCTTGGTAACATGATTGATCATGTATCTGGTACGTTATAATTTTTATCTTTATTATATTTTCATCACATATTTTATCGTTTAAACACTTTTACAGTGATTTTTTCGATGTATAACTACTAAACCGCCATTGTGTTGTGACTGGAAACAACCACGCTTCAGTCGGCCGATTTGCCGTGAATTAAACAATTTTACGAATGAACATGCATCTGATACGTAATTATTTTCATCTTTAATATATTTTCATTGCATATTTTATCTTTTAAACACTTTTTTACAGTGATTTGGTCGATGTATAACTTAACAAAACTGGCGAGTAAAACTAACGATTTTCACATGTGAATCACGACGTAATCATGCAAAAACATGGTCAGATTTTGGTTTTCGTCCACGGATAAGCCGCACTGATGTATAAGCCGCACTACCGATTTTCAGGGAAAAAAGTAGCGGCTTATACTCCGGAAAATATGGTACATAATACAGTAACTTTCAAAAAGAAAAACAAAAAATTAAAATTCTGATATGAATGTTCAAATTTAAAGTTTATTTTAATTCATAAATGCTTTGAAGCCCACCATCATCAGATGGTGGGCTATTCAAATTGGTTTTCGTCTGTGGTCTGTGGTCCGTCCTTCCTTTCGTTAACATTTCTTGTTAATGCTATTTCTCAAAAAGGGCTGAAGGGATCTTTCTCAAATTTCATATGTAGGTTACTCTAGGACCCTAATTGCATTTTGGGGACCGTCAAGGCCTCTTGGGCCTCTTGTTATCCACTGAACACCTGTCAGAATTGTTCATTCCTGTTTGATACACCTAAATTTTTGTCGTGAAATATTTCCTGTTAAAGATCTGAAACATATCTGTCATATTGAACTCTAGTGGTTGCTAGCAGTGATTTTCTATATTGTTGATATTTGCAGACTGTTGACAGAGGAGGATGAGGTTCGTATATACCATACACTGGAGAATGGGCGTGTGTACCATGAGGTTGATCCACAGTATATAGAAGTAGAAGCTGAGGTAAATTACTGTCAGTGACTAGATGAATGGTCAGGATGAATTATTGCCATCATGCTTCATCTGTTGTCATGCGAAAACTTTTCACATTTTCAACTTTTTAGCCCCCCATCATCAGATACATTTGTGACTTAGCTGAAACTTGCTTGACATGATCCCAAGCAAGTGTTTTTATTTTTGGGTTGATTCAAAATCCAAGATGGCCGCCACTCTGGCGGTCTTGAAAAACACATTTTAAAGTTCTTGTTCACTTCTGCTGCTGCTCAAAATTTGTACAAATGTAAAGGAAGAACAGCCCATGAAGTGTTGTTATTTTATTGCACCCAAAAAAGCCATTGCCCCGCCTGTCCAAAATCCAAATTGGATGCCAAAGTCACCATTTTAAAAATCCTATTTAACTGTTGCTTAGGTTGTTAGATGGCTGTTAAGGCCTTGTGGGTACGAGATATATGTGTCAGAAAATGACAGGTAAATTGTGTTTGCCTGGATGTAAATTAAATGTCTACATTTCAGGTGGCATCTGCTGTGGAGTTCCTCATCCACTCCTACCCCAACTTTGTTAGTGTTGAAAATTTACCACTACCTACACTGGAAAAGAAGGTGAGTACACATCCACTCCTCCCCCAACTTTGTTAGCGTGTTGAAAACTTACCACTACCTACACTGGAAAAGAGACTGTCACACAAAAATTTTCAAATTGCTGTAATCGCTTTTTGTACTTCACAACATTCCATATAAAGTGACTAATAGTTTTCTCTTTCCTTATTCCAGAGTGAACATAATGGTCTAGGATACCACTGTTTTTGGTAAGAAAAGTAATCGTTATATAAAATATGGTGTATAATTCTAACCTGAAACCATTGCAGTTTGAACTTTTTGTGACAGAAAAAAAATGCTATTTAAGTATTTTTTTGCCATTTTATAGCCCACCCTCATCAATGGTGGGCTCAAGTGATTCAAATGGTCCGTCGATCCGTCGTCCGGTTAACAATTCTGGTAAAAGTAACTGAAGGACACTCACATTCCATTCAAAATACGGGAAGGATCTTCTCAAATTTCATATGAGTTCCCCTAGGACCCCCTTGGATTTTGATAGTTAAACTTTGTTACGCGTCAAAAAACTGAATCTTTCTAACATAACTGATCGCTTTCAACAAGATGGCCCGCCCAGGTGTGTGTTTGCCTGGATGTAAAATAAATGTCTACATTTCAGGTGGCATCTGCTGTGGAGTTCCTCATCCACTCCTCCCCCAACTTTGTTAGTGTTGAAAACTTACCACTACCTACACTGGAAAAGAAGGTGAGTACACATCCACTCCTCCCCCAACTTTGTTAGCGTTGAAAACTTACCACTACCTACACTGGAAAAGAAGGTGAGTACACATCCACTCCTACCCCAACTTTGTTAGCGTTGAAAACTTACCACTACCTACACTGGAAAAGAAGGTGAGTACACATTCTCTGCTAATGCTATTGGGTTCAGATTTATGATAAGAGAATGTATGTCTTAAGTTTAAGATTTCTAGAAAGTAATAAATTCTATGACTTTAAATTAGGTCAACATCAGAATCCTTCCCTCACATGTTTGTTTCTATGGTGGTTTACTTTCCTTGATATGAGTGTAATGACTGTACCTAGTACATAGGTTACTTCTTGCCTTCTGTAGAGATAACAGCAAGATTGAAGTCTGTTGTTTTGATGTGGACATGCTAGATGCATCACCAGATATCTACAATCTCTAGGAAGAAATACCTTTATGTTTGATTGTTTAAAGATCAAGTTATATTTTGTCTGATACAAGACTTAGACACTGTGACATAAAGATCGGTATGACAAGATAATTTGACATTTGAATAGATGTCTAGATGAAATAAATTATGAGGCAGAATGTTTTAAAATTGTTTAAAGATGATCCACTGCTGACAAATGGTATTTTTTCTCTATCAAAAACAGGAGCAGAAAAGTTAGTCATTTTCTTCAGTCACAAAAGTTACTTACTTTGCACCATTACACCATTGAAAAGTAACACTATGTATCATATGGAATGAATTAATAATTGTGCATTCACCAAAAGCTAAATAAATTATTAATTATATTTTGTGTTATTTAAACATATATATATATACACAATTAAACACCTATTATTGTTCAAATGATGAGTGTTGTTTATGCTCTGTCGTTGATTGAGCATAGTTAACATTTTTTTTATAAAAAGATTATGAAGTAGAAGAAATTTTGACATTTTTAGCCCACCATCATCAGATGTTGGGCTATTCAAATCTCTTTTCGTCCATGGTCCGTCATCCGTCCTTCTGTCTCCTGTTACTTCTTGTTACCACTATTTCTCAGGAAGGGCTGAAGGGATCTTTCTCAAATTTCATATGTAGGTTCCTCTAGGGCCCTAGCATTTTATGGATCGATCAGTTAACAAGATGGCCAACACGTCACCATCTTGGATTTTGATGATTGAAGTTTAATACTGCTATTTCTCAGAAAGTATTGGTAATTTGGTGGGCGTTAAGATCCCTCTGGGACCTCTTGTAATAGATGTCTTTGATAGAAAATATATGTGGCAGAATGTTTTAAGTCTTATGTTGCAACATGAGCCAGCGAACCACCCAGTGTGTGATAAAAAGATTCTAGAACATCATTGGGAAAGTGTTTTTCTGCCTTTATTGTTTAGTTTACATGTCTCTGTTGTAACTGTAAGCAAAGCCTTTAAACAAATTTGTAATTCAATTGCAGCTTGAGATAGCGACGTCTCTGTATGAGAAAGGTTTACTGATTACGGGAGAACCCCTTACACCATTGGACGATGACAGCTCATGTGACCATTGACACAACCATCATATCCAAATATACAGTAAAATGGAGGATCTTTTAGACAGATTCAGATAACTTGGTAAAACGGAGGATCTATTAGACGGATTCAGTGAACCCAGTAAAATGGAGGATCTATTAGACGGATTCAGAGAACTCGGTAAAATGGAGGATTTATCAGAATAAGAGGACTCACCAATTTGTGTTCAGTAATGAGGAGGTTGGATCATTGTAAAGTATAACATCAGTTTTAGGAAATATTCAAATGTTGTGATTGTGCTTTTAAAATTGATTTCGTTAGTGAAATGAAAGTCATTATTTACAAATTAATGCAAATGATTATGAAAATAATCATGGAATGTGAACATTTTATTTTTGACTTTGCAACAAAATTGATTTGTACCATTGCATTTTAATTAAATGTCTTTCATAGAGATATTGATCACTAGTCTATGTTAATGTGATATGAAAGGGGGCGGATAGGACAGGTATTCAGTGTTAACCATGTCCGCCTGGTTCTATTTCTGGCTATAATACAAGATGTCTACAAGGATATCTGATATATACTATTTACTTCTGTAGAAATTTCACCTTTCAATGATATGGTAGTGTTTTGATGGGAACAGATTTTTTTCTATTAATTTGTCTGTTTTTATGTAGTTCAGTTGTTATTGTAAAAATCATAGCTTTTTTGCTTTTATGTTTGTTGTGTTTTTCCAATTTGTAAAATGTTTATTTACTTTGCTTCTATCATCAATAGAATCAATGTGGAGGTTCTTCAACAGAAAAACAATATTCCTTTCCAACTTGTGTTGCATTTTCTTTTAGTTTTGACAGATACATATGTTAATGTTTATTTTTGTAATATTATCTAAATCCTATGGATAAAGAGTATTACCAGGTAATCCTTGGGAGAGGTAACACATTACAAAAGGAACAGTAGGAATTCCTGATACTCACAAAGAAAAGCTTGTCCAGTGATAGCTTAGATAAAGAGTTTGTGATATTTATGAACATTAAATGCCTACAGTATTATAAATAATACAATTTGTGCAATGTACATGGAAAGCTGCTTTTAAAGAACCGTGATCTGATAAAAGAGAGGGAAATGGGATGTCAATGTCAATTAAAGGTCAAATCATTGATACTATGTTTGTTGTTATGTTACAGACACTTTTACCTTTATTATGGATGACGGTGTACAGTATATATCCAAAATACAATGTATCTGTAGCTGGTGGTTTTTGCAGGTAATAAGTTATTTCAACATCAAAATCAGATTTCAGCGATGTGAAATTAGAGGCTATTTGCATTTATCTTTTTTTTTCTTTATTGGAATAACTTCAACATCAATATTCTCCTGAACAGTGAATTGGCTCTCAATGTAAAACTAACCAGCTGTCCTGGTATTCAGATAAGGACCTACTTTAAGAGCTAAATTATTGTAACTTTGCTGTTACACTTTGAATCTGTGGAGTCATAATTCATCATGCAAGAGAGCTGTGATCTACATTTATATCTTATATTTATGTATATGATTATTTCAAAGCAATGTATTAACTATTTGACACCAACACATGTTAAGACTGCGTTTGTACCATTTAGTATCTTGAGGCTATTCCTCTAAAACCAATCCCCATCCCCAGACTCCAAGGTACTACACTAAGGGCTTTATCAGAAGAAAGATAATCCAACCATGGAGAGAAGTGATCCCAACCATCCGTTCTATCCACTGAACCATGACCCAGAACACCATCACACGTATGTACAAACATGAAGAAACTTGATGTAGAATCCCTAAGGTATGCTGGAAACACAATACATCATATGCACTGTGTTGTTGATCCAAAGGTTTAATTTGAATTTTCTGTTGAAATTATACTCAGCTGATGATTACATAAAACAGTAATATCTTTTCTCATGTGATAGTCAGTAAAACAGGATTACATTGAGCACATGATAAGATAGAATAGTATAATACTTCAACGGAATTGTTTGTAATCAGTTAAGTGTTCATATGTATATATCCAATATAACAGCAAGTTACTTTATTCTTTTACAAATAAATCCACATTATCTTAAATGAATAATTTTTCTAACACTCACTAATGGTAGGAATCCACCAACTTTATTTATTTATTACCAAAATTACATCACAGTGAACATCTACATGTACTACCTTACATAATTATACATTATACAACAGAAAACAAAAAAAAAATCTTTTCTTCATGTGAACGACTTCAATAAAATCTGGCTCTCTGTTGGAATAAAACACAATTAATCACAATAACAATAGTACATACAACATATATATCATATACTCACACATACTCATATTACACATCACGATAACAACAGTACATACAACATATATACTCACACATACTCATATTACACATCACGATAACAACAGTACATACAACATATATACTCACACATACTCATATTACACATCACAATAACAACAGTACATACAACATATATACTCACACATACTCATATTACACATCACAATAACAACAGTACATACAACATATATACTCACACATACTCATATTACACATCACAATAACAACAGTACATACAACATATATACTCACACATACTCATATTACACATCACGATAACAACAGTACATATAACATATATACTCACACATACTCATATTACACATCACGATAACAACAGTACATATAACATATATACTCACACATCCTCATATTACACATCACGATAACAACAGTACATACAACATATATACTCACACATACTCATATTACACATCACAATAACAACAGTACATACAACATATATATACTCACACATACTCATATTACACATCACGATAACAACAGTGCATACAACATATATATACTCACACATACTCATATTACACATCACAATAACAACAGTACATACAACATATATACTCACATATACTCATATTACACATCACAATAACAACAGTACATATAACATATATACTCACACATACTCATATTACACATCACGATAACAACAGTACATACAACATATATACTCACACATCCTCATATTACACATCACAATAACAACAGTACATACAACATATATACTCACACATCCTCATATTACACATCACAATAACAACAGTACATACAACATATATACTCACACATACTCATATTACACATCACAGCAACAACAGTACATACAACATATATACTCACACATACTCATATTACACATCACAATAACAACAGTACATACAACATATATACTCACACATACTCATATTACACATCACAATAACAACAGTACATACAACATATATACTCACACATACTCATATTACACATCACGATAACAACAGTACATACAACAACATATATACTCACACATCCTCATATTACACATCACGATAACAACAGTACATACAACATATATACTCACACATACTCATATTACACATCACGATAACAACAGTACATACAACATATATACTCACACATACTCATATTACACATCACGATAACAACAGTACATACAACATATATACTCACACATACTCATATTACACATCACGATAACAACAGTACATACAACATATATACTCACACATACTCATATTACACATCACAATAACAACAGTACATACAACATATATACTCACACATACTCATATTACACATCACGATAACAACAGTACATACAACATATATACTCACACATACTCATATTACACATCACGATAACAACAGTACATACAACATATATACTCACACATACTCATATTACACATCACAATAACAACAGTACATACAACATATATACTCACACATCCTCATATTACACATCACAATAACAACAGTACATACAACATATATACTCACACATACTCATATTACACATCACGATAACAACAGTACATACAACATATATACTCACACATACTCATATTACACATCACAATAACAACAGTACATACAACATATATACTCACACATCCTCATATTACACATCACAATAACAACAGTACATACAACATATATACTCACACATCCTTATATTACACATCACAGCAACAACAGTACATACAACATATATACTCACACATCCTCATATTACACATCACGATAACAACAGTACATACAACATATATACTCACACATCCTCATATTACACATCACGATAACAACAGTACATACAACATATATACTCACACATACTCATATTACACATCACGATAACAACAGTACATACAACATATATACTCACACATCCTCATATTACACATCACAATAACAACAGTACATACAACATATATACTCACACATACTCATATTACACATCACAATAACAACAGTACATACAACATATATACTCACACATACTCATATTACACATCACGATAACAACAGTACATACAACATATATACTCACACATACTCATATTACACATCACGATAACAACAGTACATACAACATACATACTCACACATACTCATATTACACATCACGATAACAACAGTACATACAACATATATACTCACACATACTCATATTACACATCACAATAACAACAGTACATACAACATATATACTCACATATACTCATATTACACATCACGATAACAACAGTACATACAACATATATACTCACACATCCTTATATTACACATCACAATAACAACAGTACATACAACATATATACTCACACATCCTTATATTACACATCACAATAACAACAGTACATATAACATATATACTCACACATCCTCATATTACACATCACAAGCAACAACAGTACATACAACATATATACTCACACATCCTCATATTACACATCACAATAACAACAGTGCATACAACATATATACTCACACATCCTCATATTACACATCACAATAACAACAGTACATACAACATATATACTCACACATCCTCATATTACACATCACGATAACAACAGTACATACAACATATATACTCACACATCCTCATATTACACATCACAATAACAACAGTACATACAACATATATACTCACACATACTCATATTACACATCACAATAACAACAGTACATACAACATATATACTCACACATCCTCATATTACACATCACAATAACAACAACATACAACAATGCATCACACAACATATTATCACAATAACAACACATACAACATATACACTCACACATACTCACATTACACATCACAACAACAACAGTGCATACAACATATATATACTCCTCATACATCCACATAATAAACACATCTTCTGTACTTGACCATTATAAATTAAACATATTTGACTAGAAACACACCCATCCACATTGAGAGGATAAAAATAGCTATCCATTTCTTACAATGCAATGATTGACTATAGGATTTCTGATATTATTTAATTGTACAAATTAGATTGATCATTACAGTTTTCAGTTTGTGTATTTTCATGATCATGTGACTAGAGCATGACCCTGACTTTGGGATGACAATGTCTGAGTATTTAAGCTACATTTGATAAAGTAATATTCATTGGCCCCTTCTGTGCCAATGGTTAAGTCTGTAAATCTCCCTGGCGTAGCTTTCATTTATCCATAACAATGCATTATTCACTATGACCTTGACCCCTCCATTACTCCCTTCCTTTAGCTTGCTTTAGCCTCCTGTGGTGGAGATGCTTGTTGTTTTTGTTGTTGTCGTTGATATTGTTGCTGTTGTTGGAATTGTTGCATTTGCATGGCTTGTTGCTGCTGCTGCTGGAACTGCTGGAATTGTTGGAACTGTTGTTGCTGAGCAGCCATAGCCTGCTGTTCCATCATCTGCTGGTGTTGCATCATCTGTTGCTGTGCCATTTGGTGTTGGTACTGATCGAAATCGCGCCGCCTAGCGGAAACGTACTCCGGATAGGAAATGTAGCCATCTTGGTCAAAATCGTCTTCCCTTAGAACTTTATCAACGATGTCTAAATTAAAATAACAAACGTAATTAATAGTCAGGTCTCAATAATTACATAGAAAATCAGATGTTCTATAATTCTAGACCACAGTTAATAAACAAACAAACGTAATAAATAGTCAAGTCTGAATAGTTACATATAAAAATCAGATGTTCTATAATTCTGGACCACCGTCAATAAACAAACAAACGTAATAAATAGTCAAGTCTCAATAGTTACATAGAAAATCAGATGTTTTATAATTCTATACCACCGTCAATAAACAAACAAACGTAATAAATAGTCAAGTCTCAATAGTTACATAGAAAATCAGATGCTTTATAATTCTAGGCCACAGTTAATAAACAAACAAACGTAAATAATAGTCAAGTCTCAATAGTGACATAGAAAATCAGATGTTTTATAATTCTAGGCCACAGTTAATAAACAAACAAACGTAATTAATAGTCAAGTCTCAATAGTGACAGAAAAAAGCAGATGTTCTATAATTCTAGACCACAGTTAATAAACAAACAAACGTAATAAATAGTCAAGTCTCAATAATTACATAGAAAATCAGATGTTCTATAATTCTAGACCACAGTTAATAAACAAACAAACGTAATTAATAGTCAAGTCTGAATAGTTACATAGAAAATCAGATGTTCTATAATTCTAGACCACAGTTAACAAACAAACGTAATTAATAGCAGTTAATAAACAAACAAACGTAATTAATAGTCAAGTCTCAATAGTGACAATGAAAATCAGATGTTCTATAATTCTAGGCCAAACAACGTAATAAATAGTCAAGTCTCAATAGTGACAATGAAAATCAGATGTTCTATAATTCTAGGCCAAACAACGTAATAAATAGTCAAGTCTCAATAGTGACAATGAAAATCAGATGTTCTATAATTCTAGGCCAAACAACGTAATAAATAGTCAAGTCTCAATAGTGACAATGAAAATCAGATGTTCTATAATTCTAGGCCAGTTTCATCATCGTTCCTCAGCTAAGTAAATCCTTCGTCTTAATATTGTCAAAGAAAGCACTGTAGTGATGTTTATGATGACACTGTTCATTAAGTAGCCTTTATTACATTACAAGATGATTTACTGTATACAAACATTTAAAAGTTAAGTATCTTCTGAAGTTAAGGAATATTGATGAAACTGGGCGAAGTGTATGGCCTCGTTGTTACTTAGTTAAGGGCCGGTCCAGCTGAGAGCGGATTAATTATGAATTAATTGAGTTTACATATGTCGGCTGTTTATTGTCATCCGCAACAAAACTGGTCAAAACTAACAAATATCTCAGTATGAATTATGGATATATTTATAACGTAGAGCAAATTGATAACGAATAAAAGGCGGATATTTCACGAATAAAAGAGAATACGTTAACGGATGTTCTCCCGTCAGGGGAACGTTCAGTAAAATTGTCCAACATTGCGGATATGTAACAAACAATTATGAATATAACGTATATATCGAAGAAATGGATCGAACGAATTGCTGATGTCACGGAATATTACGGATGATGCTTATGAGCGGCAACTGCATCGTGGTCATAAAAGAGGCGCTCCCAAGAAAGCTGTGACATGAGCCATCCTAGTATGTCCTCATGTTTAAAAGGTTTATATTATCAATTGGTATACCATACTGCCTTGTCAGGCAACGGAACTGGCACATGAATCGCTTCGGTGCTTGTGCAGGTTTTGGCTCCTCAATTTTCCCGACTTCGTCCGCTCAAGATTATTCGCCGATGTCCACAACTGACAGTATAGTCTATTGCGGTTTTACTAATAATACGTATAGCGTACCTATTACGTCAACATCACGAATTACGGTCATTTGTAGCGAATACTGTTTTGCATTTAATTTTGCGAAAAATTTGCGAATGCATAGCAAACGCTTCGCGTAAACCTAAACCGCTCTGTAAGTATGACAGAAATAGACACACGTGTATCTGTCAGTTATTTCCAGCCTATGATGAACCATCCAGTAACTCTACCAAACAATTTGTCCAAGCCATGTAATTGTTCCAGAGGCAGTGAACACAAAGAGCCTTAGTGATCAAATGACTTGTTGAAGGATGGCGGTAAATTGCCGATGATTGCTGTAAGGTTCTTAAGCCTACCAAGACCTTGTGGAGCTTCGCATATCAGACATGAATACCATACATCTGCCTCGCAGACGTTCAGAGGAAACTTCCTGCTATTTCCCTCCCTATCTTTTTCCATAAGGCTTCTTCCTGTTCATGTCCTTGAACAGACGTTGACGCTTTCTTTCTCCATCTCATGTCGTTTTTCTAAAGCCACTCAAACACGGCGTCCTCTTGGTCTAATTGGAAATTTTGTCATTGGATTACTCTATTGCGGATCCGTCGTTTTCTCCTTGCACTTCCTTCTCTCCCGTTGCCAATTATTGAAAGTGTCTCCGGTCCATCACTGGCATCACTAGGGTCAGAAATGACCTCCATTCCCTCCTTATCCACAGCAGTAGATTCATAAGAGCGGGAGACCTAGCGACAGCCCTGGTCGGCAACAGATGGAACCTTTTGGATGGAAGATACATCCCGCTCTGCATCAACAACAGCATTCTACCTCCCTTGCTTCTTTGAATTGTTGTTGCTGTGGTTTTGTGAATTGCGATACCGAAAGACCCGAGCGCGCCTCTTTTATGACCGCAATGCAGCAACACAACCGTTGTTTCCGCTACACATACGCAATGCATTCCCAACACATCCATAATATTTCTGTGACAATCGCAATACTTTCTTTTTTGTTTCCTCATTACATGTGTTATACATTCGTAATATTGTACTGAGGAAGTTATTTCGGGGGTAATTTTGTTGCGGTTGACAACAAACGGCCGAAATTTGTATACTCAATTCGTGTTTAATTCAATGGGACCGAACCTAATAAAACAATGAATCTAAGACAAGGTTTTGTGAAATAATTTTCAATATCAATAATCAAATGATAACTGACCAATCGCCAGCCAATCGTACGTGTATCTTTTCAATACGCAACAAACTTTGTAGCATATACAATACTAAATGTAAAGTTACGTGCAGTACCAAGGAGGTTAGAGAGGTGTTGGTGTCCTTTCCAATGGAAAACGTCAATTTTCTATTTGTGCAACTGAAAAGGTCTCGTAAGTTTTCGACCTTTGTTTAACGTTTAATAGAAAATATAATTGAACGACTAATATTATGTTGAGTACAATGTGTTCGAATTCTTACCCGCATAGTGCTTCGTTGCCTGATCACTGCGCTTGCGTTGTAGTTGAGCTACTTCCTGTTCCGATTTACCTGCCTTTTCTGCATCCGAAAGGTCGTACATACTACTCATATGGCTGAGGGCGGACATTATTTCCAGTCCGTCTAGTTTGGTGTTGTTGTCCAAGTCGTGTAAACTGGGAACACACAAGTTTAACAGTTACTCAATCATGTGCCGTGTAAGCTTCAGACAACGCTATTTAAATGTAATAAAGTTTTTAAACACGAAGATATGATTAGGACCAATCGTCCAGACATGTGTGACCTTACCGGAAGTAGTGGAATTCCATTTGCTGTGGCGTCATCGGCTGACTAGTGTCTATCTCGACCTTCAGATGTTCCTTGAGATGTCTGAAATCGAAAAAAGCCCATTGATTATGCCGACCAAATAACCGTAACAGCAGAATGTGTGATGTCATAATAGTGGAAACTTACTCTTCATTATGGACCGCTTTGTCGTCGAGAAAGCCGACCTGTTCGGACTGTTCCGTGGTAGTACCCGGGGAGGCGGGGTCGTTACTAGGGTGACTATATCCCGCCCCAGCCAGTACGATCAGCATCAAAAGGAGTGAGGGCAAGATTGGCATCATATCTCCTGTAACACAAAGATACCGAATGTAGAAACCGAGAACGACCAATATTACAAGTACAATGATGGAGTAAGACTAGTAGATCTGTAGAATTACCGCTGATATAATTAATTGACATTGTACATCGGTTTGATAATTCCATATAATTTATACATGGGAGCAGACCGATAGTCGAACTGTTATGAAAATCAAACGTACACCCGATATCACATCTTTAATATTTTTTCTAATATTACTGTGTAAATTATACACGCTAAGTACAAATTATTGACCGGAAGTTCCATCCGTATTATAATCTAGCGCTGTTATACCAAAATATCGAATTCTCCCCGGTCAGATATTACACTACGCCGGAAACAGCAGCGCATTTATTACAGTAATATGTTTCACCGGAAGTCCCATTTGTACCTTAGTCTAGTGGTCCTTTGGTAATGTAGATAAATTAGAGCATCTGTTCGAATTCTATCATAAACAATGAATATACTCTTTTTACACAATAACTACGAGTTGTGCCGAAGTCGCTCACTGAAGCTTCTCTATAACATCTGTCAGTGAATTTTTTTGTATGAAATAGAATAAAATATTTGTCTTTACAATCACACCAGCTTCTAATCTGGAGTAACCCGGAAGTTATGTACTTCGCTGACTGATTCTACACGTGTACTTTTAAGGAGTAATCTCCATATTTATATATAAAGCATAGGATAAGTTATCCTGTACCAGAAACATTAATTATTACTAAATATTAAATAATATTGTCATAGCCACGATGATATTAAAGTAATATCATCATCATTTATCATACGCCATATCATATATATAGATGTATGTTACTTCATAACAAATTACCTGCCTTCCGCATATATATAAATACATTTTTGAATTATAAAGAAATACCAGACCGACTAATATACCTGGTCAGTTGGATGTGTTTGTCAGTGTATTGTACGTAAATGCGCCACGTATGTTTATTATATATATGTATGTTGTAGATATTAATTAGTTCAAGTTAACCATATGCGGTCTATTTACTTACTGAAATTCTAAAATGTCTAATCAATATAACGTTAACTTTCTTTAATTTTCTATGTTTGATAAACCATTTCGTCATATTATAATTGATATCCGTCATTATCTGTTTGGTTATACACATATTAATGCACATATGCTGATAAATATTTTTTAACTGTCACACGTTGCGTTCCCTTCAAAGCGTGATTGTAATGTCAGACAAAGTAACCGATAGATTGAAACATATCTGATACGTTAACTTCTCTTCAATATTTTTAATTTTCTAATTTTATCACAAGTATTATTGGAAGACTTACCTTTAGCAGCAGGTAAAACAGGTGTATATCAGGTAGGTACACAGACAGGTAACATGTAGAGAGTGACAGGTGATTTGTGACGGATCACCCTATCCTACCTTAAGCCTCGATTCTGTCCAGGATCTGTCCCCAAGGGGTCAAAGGAGTTAGAAATTTGCCGTAAGACCCTGTCCATTTACATGTCGACATTGGTCACGTGACATTGAAACAGTTGTTAAATCATTCCACTTCCCGTTTTAATGCTTTTGCCCATATCTGTTTGATAGTCTTCATTACGGATTAATGTGAAAATGTCCCGAGTCTGTTCGCTCATTACCGAAAACACATAAAGCCCTTCCGTTTGGAAATGGTTTCTCCTGCCTAATGGGCTGTGTGTTGGAGAGGTTTTCCAGGGAGACGTTCGACTGTGTGATCAACATCTACACAAATTTTGATTTATTATTTAGGATGACGGGTTAATGTTTCCAACTCTGAATTCTCAACAGATAGTATTACAAACGTCACTCTTCTGAGCGTCAAATTGATACTATAATAACCAAATAATTGTTTTATAACATGTAAGGATCATGTTACAAGTAGTCGTATTATTTTCAGGATTCAACAAGTACACCGCTGTATATATACAAAAGTAAATGTGCCCTGCTAACACGAGTATAGACCATATGTCGATTGTTTTCACAAGTTTTGTTTCTAGCAATAGGATAATTATAATTTGTAAGTTGTAGCCAACTACAATTATGTGGATTTTATAGAGAAACTTGCACTATTCTAATAATGTTCTCGAAGAATTATAGATGAAGACCCGGGGTGTTTGGTTCGACCACAGGCGTTTGACTAGACATTCGGACACTTTATATACCTGTGTATTACTGTGTCACAGTGGATACAGTATTACACATGTAGAGTTGTACTAGGTTATGGCGGACTCAGTGAGGAAATCGCCACCAGCTTCTATGAAAACCCCATCCCGGAATTACATTTAATGGTATGCTGCATCCTCCATACTCCAGGGGTTCCGATCGCTTACGATCTCTACACCCCTGGACAATCTCATAATGAAATTGAAGGCAGTTCAGCAGAAAACATTTGACCAATCACAGGCCTGCAAAGATTTCTTTTGAAGACTACAGAGAGAGCGACATCTAACATCAAATCATCAAAGTCACAGTCAACCACAGTATACCGTTATACGGCTCTTTTGATGTACATCAAATGACTAAATTACCTGTTCTATTCTGTTGCCTCTAGTTTTTCTATGAGATAGTCCAGGGGTGTAGAGATCGTAAGTGATCGGAACCCATGGAATATCGAGGATGGGTATGCTGATGCCAAGTACACATCGAAAAGGCAAGAAACAAAACAAAATATTAAAGAGAAAGATAATTTATTATGGCGTTATGTCTGATTCCACGCTGACACTGATGATGATGAGGAGAGTTATAATGGATATGAATATACATGGTTATTATGAACAATGGTTATCTATTCTCTCACTACAATGGCGTAGTACTACATAATGATGATACATAGCGATACATTTATCATTTACGCAGACGCTGTTACTTCACACCAATTACACCTTCAAGGCCAAGACAAAACTACTCACTTTACACCCTTTACGAAGGATTACATTGAGTTTACGCACTTACAATACATTAAGGAGATTTATTTATCCTACTGTTTTTGAGTCTGTGTAAACTTTTGCACCTCTTGTGGCTGCTGTAATTTTTGGAATTCTTCAAATTGTTTTAATTGTTCTAATGATGGTGTATTCGGTGCCGGCGGTACACCAGGTGGAGATGCAGCTCCTCCTTGTGGCGGTTTCTGTCCGGCTGCCATTTGCTGTTGCTGTTGCTGTTGTAGTTGCCATTGTTGGAATGCTTGCCATTGCTGCATCTGTTGGAACTGCTGGGCCTGCATGCTTTGTTGGTGCATGGCCATCTCTCTCTGGTAGTTCTCCATGTCTCGCCTGCGGCCCTTGATGTACTCGGGGTAGGACACATACCCGTCCCGGTCGTGGTCGTCCTGGATAAGGACCTTGTCGATGATATCTGTAACATAGGAATGTCGGTATTAGAAAAGAATGGAAATTAAATGATTATATAGATGTCAGAGACTATTTATTGCTTGGCGTAACAAGCTGGCATGTAATGGTGGTGTCGCCACGAAATCGAGAATGGAGAACATTTTCCTTACATTCACATGGTGACCTTGTTGGAAAAACATATACAATTTCTTTATTAAGAATATCACATTGTCCGTTAATACTGCGGCAACGATCTTGACTGCAGGATTGCAGTAATTTAGTGAGAACTGAAAAACTGGGTTTCGTTTGCAAGTGCAAGTTTTATGAATGAATCAAATTTAATTATTCGAATAAACGTAAAAGACACTGTTTGATTGGAACTTTGATATATAGTTCAAGTTCACAGTGACCTAGCGGCAGTGTATTGTCCACACCTGTGAAATATTTGATGGCCTTCTCGGATCGCATTTGTTCCATTAGCTGTATCTGTTCTTCTGTCTTCCCTGCCTTTTCCTGATCACTGACTTTAGACATCGGTACCATGTGAGATAGGGCCGACAAGATCTCCAGACCGTCCAATTTTGTGTCGTTGTTTGAATCGTGTAACCTGCAATGATAAATAAATTGGTATCAAGAGTTATTGCCCTTTAACATTGCCACTAATCATAATTCAATGGCATTGTGAAATATATAGAGAATGGTTTCGCACTCCATAAGACGGACATGTAAAAACTCTACCCATTGCCTATTTTTAAGGTCTACTTTCCAAAAAGACAATGTGCATCGGGATCTTTTCATCTCCCATCTTTCTAAACGACACTCGTCTTTGACGCCAATTGAATTCAGCCTACAGTAGCTAAGAGAGGAGTGGTTCACCATTGTCAGTTCAATAGGAGGGAACGGGATGTGCTACACGGTATCTTCGACAATGTATATATTTCAGTCAGATAACGCTTTGAAAATAATAAAGGGTTCCGCTATCACAAGAAGACACAACATATCACAGTCCCCACAACGCATACAGAGGGAACGTATTGATAAATTAGGTTGATTTGACATTTAATCTAACTAATATTAACACGTACAGTAGTATACAGAAGTTCTGACTATTATCGATGCTTACCTGAAGTAATGGAACTCCATCTCTTGAGGTGTCATCTGACGGTTGGTGTTTATCTGGTCCTTCAGATGCTCCTTTAAATGGCTGAAAGTATGGAAAAGAAGTTTTTATTTGAGCAGAGATCATTAAGTTGGCTAGTTTGAGAAAAGGCATGGTGCTTCGTGAGACAATAACTTTAAATTCTCAAACCTCATTGGCATTACATGTACTATAAAATAAGTGTCGTGGCAATTAATACTAGCAAGCTCACAAATGCCGATAATCATCCATACAGGAAAAGACCGAGGCTTAGTAAACAAGAGACCTAAGGAGCCTTAAAGGTCATCTGACTGTTAACACAATATAAAGTAGAACTGAATCGAATTTTGAATGAAAAGTTTATGCACGGCGCACTACGACGGACGATGCATGATGACAATTATCCAGACCATTCGGATTATTAGTTATACTTATATCTGATCTTTCCTGTCTGTAGAACAACCTGAACATGTTTATATTTTGTGCCTGATTATCACGAAATTCAAGTATTCCTATATTGAAATGTCAATTGGAGTTATCGCCTTTCCATCGTCTAAGAGGATACTTTTTGCATGTTATTTCTTGTATAATATTCATCATTTATCAATCTTATACTCACGCTTCGTCCTGTGTGATCTTGGGATCATGAAAGTCCGTAACAGCGACACTTCCTCCACTCTGGTGACCTCTTATAATCGGGGTCAGACAAAGCAGCAACAGCACCAGTGACGTCATGGTGTCTGGGAGTCAACGTGAACAATGTTACAATGTATGTCAGTAAACATAAACAATATTATAGTGTATGTAGGTCAACATGTACAATGTTTCAATTTCTGTCAGTAAACATGAACAATGTTATAGTGTATGTAGGTCAACATGTACAATGTTTCAATTTCTGTCAGTAAACATGAACAATGTTATAGTGTATGTAGGTCAACATGTACAATGTTTCAATTTCTGTCAGTAAACATGAACAATGTTATAGTGTATGTAGGTCAACATGTACAATGTTTCAATTTCTGTCAGTAAACATGAACAATGTTATAGTGTATGTAGGTTAACATGTACAATGTTACAGTGTATGTAGGTTAACATGTACAATGTTTCAATTTCTGTCAGTAAACATGAACAATGTTATGGTGTATGTAGGTCAACATGTACAATGTTTCAATTCCTGTCAGTAAGCATGAACAATGTTATAGTGTATGTAGGTCAACATGTACAATGTTTCAGTGTATATAGGTTAACATGTACAATGTTTCAATTTCTGTCAGTAAACATGAACAATGTTATGGTGTATGTAGGTCAACATGTACAATGTTTCAATTTCTGTCAGTAAACATGAACAATGTTATAGTGTATGTAGGTCAACATGTACAATGTTTCAATTTCTGTCAGTAAACATGAACAATGTTATAGTGTATGTAGGTCAACATGTACAATGTTTCAATTCCTGTCAGTAAGCATGAACAATGTTATAGTGTATGTAGGTCAACATGTACATGTTTCATTAAGGTAACATGTACAATGTTTCAATTTCTGTCAGTAACATGAACAATGTTATGTGTATGTAGGTCAACATGTACAATGTTTCAATTTCTGTCAGTAAACATGAACAATGTTATAGTGTATGTAGGTCAACATGTACAATGTTTCAATTTCTGTCAGTAAGCATGAACAATGTTATAGTGTATGTAGGTCAACATGTACAATGTTTCAATTTCTGTCAGTAAGCATGAACAATGTTATAGTGTATGTAGGTCAACATGTACAATGTTTCAATTTCTGTCAGTAAGCATGAACAATGTTATAGTGTATGTAGGTCAACATGTACAATGTTTCAATTTCTGTCAGTAAGCATGAACAATGTTATAGTGTATGTAGGTCAACATGTACAATGTTTCAATTTCTATCAGTAAGCATGAACAATGTTATAGTGTATGTAGGTCAACATGTACAATGTTTCAATTTCTGTCAGTAAACATGAACAATGTTATAGTGTATGTAGGTCAACATGTACAATGTTTCAATTTCTGTCAGTAAACATGAACAATGTTATAGTGTATGTAGGTCAACATGTACAATGTTTCAATTTCTGTCAGTAAACATGAACAATGTTATAGTGTATGTAGGTCAACATGTACAATGTTTCAATTTCTGTCAGTAAACATGAACAATGTTATAGTGTATGTAGGTCAACATGTACAATGTTTCAATTTCTGTCAGTAAACATGAACAATGTTTGAGTGTATGTAGGTCAACATGTACAATGTTTCAATGTCTGTCAGTAAACATGAACAATGTTATAGTGTATGTAGGTTAACATGTACAATGTTTCATGTAACTAACAAGTATGTGTTGTAGGTCAACATGTCAATGTCAACTGAGTACATGACTGTTTCGGTGTATGTAGGTCAACATGTACAATGTTTCAATGCATGAAGGTCAATATGGACAATGTTTTGGTGTATGTAGGTCAACATGTATAATGTTTCGGTGTATGAAGGTCAACATGAACAATTTTTCAATGTATGAAGGTCAATAAGGACAATGTTTTGGTGTATGTAGGTCAACATGTATAATGTTTCAGAGTATGAAGGTCAATATGAACATTTTTTCAATGTATGAAGGTCAACATGAACAATGTTTCGGTGTATGTAGGTCAACATGTACAATGTTTCAATGTCTGTCAGTAAACATGAACAATGTTATAGTGTATGTAGGTCAACATGTACAATGTTTCAATTTCTGTCAGTAAACATGAACAATGTTACAGTGTATGAAGGTCAACATGAACAATGTTTCGGTGTATGTATGTCAACATGTACAATGTTTCAATGTCTGTCAGTAAACATGAACAATATTATAGTGTATGTAGGTCAACATGTACAATGTTTCAGTGTATGAAGGTCAACTTGAACAATGTTTGAGTGTATGAAGGTCAACATGAACAATGTTTGAGTGTATGAAGGTCAACATGAACAATGTTTGAGTGTATGAAGGTCAACATGAACAATGTTTGAGTGTATGAAGGTCAATATGGATAATGTTTTGGTGTATGAAGGTCAACATGTACAATGTTTCAGTGTATATAGGTCAACATGAACAATGTTTCAGTGTATGAAGGTCAACATGAACAATGTTTGAGTGTATGAAGGTCAACATGTACAATGTTTCAGTGTATAAAGGTCAACATGAACAATGTTTCGGTGTATGAAGGTCAACATGAACAATGTTTCGGTGTATGAAGGTCAACATGTACAATGTTTAAGTGTATGAAGGTCAAAATGAACAATGTTTCAAAGTATGTCGATATGAACAATGTTACAGTGTATGTCATGAACAACATTACAGTATCTGTCGAAGAATAAAGAACTATATTGTATGCTGGCAAATACATACATGCAAATCGATGCAATTTTAACTTTAGAAGTTTATTTGTATCAAGTGTAGAATATATTTGCAGGATATATATTACATGATCATTGCCTATGTTCCAAAGGTCCAACGTTTGAATAAAGCTTAATCTATACATATATTGGTAAATACTTATAAAAAGTCTGTTGGTCCGTAGCACATTTGATGTAATAAATGTCTTAATGATATTTGCTTTATTTTTTACCATAGTTTTTAAATGGTATCTTTTTAATGAAATTAAAAAAAAAAAAAAAAAAAAAAAAAAAGGTCCTGAGACTTTCTGTAAATATTTATCATACATGGTCAATTGAACATACATGTATGAGGCAAAGCGTGGTTGTCGTCACTTTATACCATAACCAGGTGATCCATTAGTAAGATTCTTTAGATATCTTCAGTATGACAAGATCGCCACATAATGAGATATATACGTGGATATCAACAGAAAATCTGTTAAATTAGAACTGATGACATACTACTGATTGTTGTTACTGGACGTTGAAGTGTGGATGTTTCTCATTACAGGCGATCTTACATCACATCAGTTGGACACAACATAGAATTACACAAATCATCACAAACGTTTACTTATCATGTTAAATGTTGATTAAACCTAGAACAACAGAATATATAAGTAAATGATTCGTCCCAGTAAAACCTTAATCTCTGTGTTAAACAACACGTCAGCACTACAAGCATGTCCCGAGGCTATGTAGTGTAGAATTAACATACAGTAACATATGGTCCTGTAAATATCTCTATTACCTCCGACATACTATAGCAAATTAATTATACAGAAAACAATCATGATTAAACAAAACAGAAAATGTGTTAATCTCGTGAGTAAAGAAACTCGGATTATTTATGAATGAGTGTTGATACACGTGGTTCGAGGCGTCGATCTTACTGATAAGACAATGACTTCAACATCCTAATTAGCCTTCGTTCCGATAATGATAATAAGTCCTTCCTTTTTGTGTCACTCTATGTGTATTCTGTGATACTTACCACCAATACCGATACACAGGGTATATGGTAATGTAAGTAAAAAGAGGATGATTTGAGGAGAAAACTTACCTTATTGTGTGTTGGTCCTAAACTGGCACTGTTTTACCTGTACAGGTGATGTAGAGACACCGGTAATCACTCTCTCATTGTGACAGGTAACAACATTATAGGTACAGCCCGGGGCCCAGGGGAGCTTACTGCTCCGGACGCACATCAATTACACAGTAATGACAACTTTATTGACTTGTCGCCTCAAACAGTGACCATCGAATGTACACGTGTAATCATTACATATTGACCAAATAGGCAGTAAACTTTATATACAATTCCAAACAAATCTGGGAAGGGGGTCATCGGTAGCCATGAGACTAATCTTTCCATGCATATTTTCGCCATCCCCCGCAGTTGCCTAGTACTTGTCATATAGGTCGATGATTTTCTGTGGATATTCCAGCTTTTCTTCATCACCAAATCCTGATTCTCAGTATGTGAATTCGCATATTACTTAAGTTGTTTAACTCTTTTTTTTTGGATTAATTACCATATACTGCAACCATGTGGTGATGTGTCAACATCTATATGGCGACTTTATCGTACCTGATGATTGCGAGAGAGTCTTGGTATTCGGACCCAAATCTCCATATTTCGACAATGTCATGATATTAAAGTTATCGCCCCTTACTTCAATCATTTCATATTAATGCAAGCTACATGTAGTCCTATATAACGACTGTATCATGATCATGTTTGTGGTCTCCTTATTTCGACTCGTGTCTTAATGCTATACTCATATCTATACATCTCTGTTTTACATCTAAATATCGACTTTGTCACGGAGTTGTATGCAAACATCCCTCTGTATTACGACCAGGCAGTTTGACTGTTTGTATGCCATCCTCGAAAACATAAACATAATTATGTATTTATCTAATACTGTGGCTATTTTATTATTTAGTAATAATTACATACAAATTTTGTGAGCCTTTACGTTACTTTATATTATAAGAATGGGTTCCATTTGTTAATTTATGTATATGTAACATCTGTGTTGTGATCTGGTTAATTACTGGAGCTCAGTGTGGCACATATCTATGTAAATTATTTTCAGTAAATATAATATTTGAATGACAGATTACAGTCGTTCATAAAAGAATGGATATACGTTTTCATAGTTATAACAATTCCGGTGTGAATACTGAATACTTTGCAATACAGTTCAAATTATAAGATTACATTGTGGAATAGGTGGACCGTAGCCAGTGAGCTACGTTTTCATTGGTTGGCGTTTACTGTTTGTTATGTAAATGATACTAGGGTAGACCAAGGCACGTGCTTTAGTCTAAGCTCTTTTGAAAACGAAACGACGACACAGCAACACGAATTGAACTGACAAAGGCAACGAGTATTTTATACCAAGCAGAGAGTAACGCCAACACAATGTACGTACATGTAATATTACTTTTCCCCTCTGTCCTTATCTATAATTGTGTTACATAATATTTTTAATCAACTTCATTAAAGTGTAAAGTTCGTGTAAAGCTGTTGGTTTTACCACGTGTGCAGTGTCACTATTTTGTTGTTTTGCAGGGTTCAGATGAAGAAATAACATTTACATTGAGAACTACAGGTTGTGGTTTTGTCTAACAAATACTTTACACAGGGATTTTATAATTTGTCTGGCTAACAAATACTTTACACGGGAACTGGATAATGCGTTATACAGTTTTCTGTTTTTGGGTACCGATTGTATATATCTCTTCATGTTTGTCCATGATAAACACATCTCAATAGTTAGTTTGTACATTCTAGGTTTTATTGTTACATTAGCAGATTAATATCAAAGCTAATTCTGCACTTTTAACGTTTAAAAACACCCATGTGATAATATATTGTCAGGTCCCTGTGTCTAAGTAATGCCTAGCTGTTGGCGCTGCTGGCAATGAGTAGAATTACTGCAAAGGTACAAAGTGTTAGGTTATTGTGACGAATCAGTTGTGGCAACTTCTAACAGTATTACAACTGGACGTAGAAGGGGGAGTGAGTACAGTTCGGACACTGAAACCCTCAATTGTGTCTTTGGAATAGTGGCCCTGATGTAAACAACATGCACAGATTGTCCATTTTATATACAATTCAATTATATTTATTTAAAGTCGCATATCAGGTACAAGTGACATTAGCTCATATTAATAGTACGTATGCTAACGTTAAAGCAAAGGATAAACATTGACCGAATATGGTGTACAAAGTTGTAATAATACAAAGCAAATGAGCAAAGACAGACCCCCACATGATATTAGGTTTTATGTAAACGAGACTAAGAGGATCTGAATGACAGAAATTGTACAGCATAACTGTAGTATTAATATGTTAATATGGCCTGTGTTGTACAATGTACAGATAAGATAATGCTTAATTGTAGTAATGTTGAGTGGGGTATATCTGTAAGTGTCCAAGAGCTATGACAAGGAAATTAGAGATTATATATTGGAAACAATTGATTAAGGACATTTTCATTTCTCATTTGCTGCAAGTAGGTAAGGAATATAGTTCTTAAGAAATCAACTAAAATTTTGTTTACTTAGTGTTACCTTGATTAGCACAACTGGGCCCAGGGTTACTGTATTAGGGAATGATGGGTTCGTGTGAGTGGAGTGATTCAGGTGTGTCGACACGTTACCACTAATATGACTAACCGTGTTCTACCTTTTCTGACATAATTGAATGAAATTTTTCTACTTACTATTTTGTAGTCATTGCAACCTGCATAACGAGGAAACCTGACTATACAGACAAAAAATATGTTGGTCCCGATGACATACTGTATTGAGTAATAATTCTTTAGTTGCATCGTAGTTTTATCATCAAATATGTTTTGTAGATTTTAGCAAGATTGAAGAAAACTTTCATAGACAAAATGCTTCAAACAAGGAAAGGATTAGGCAGGGCCGAACAAAAGGTAACGAACGCCCCTAAGAAGGTCCACAAGAAAGTCTTGACCACAAGTGACCGGGCTAAGGAGAATGTGGACGGGATGGAATACAGCCCCACTCAATGTATGGAAGCCCCAGTCCGGTGCTGCGGGGCCTTCAACCACCAAGAGAACATAACACGAGGGAAGAACAACGGCGAGAAAATTGTGGGTGTCATTCTGCTACTCATGAAAACCTGTTTGTGATGTAAATATTCACAAACAACGACATTATAAAATGTATGTAAATGCTAGAATAAATACTGAAAATGCTGTAGCACTACAAACGGAAACGATTGATCATTTTCATTGATGTGACTATTATGTGTCGTGATTGTTTAATTGCCATGTAGCTTTTGTGGGGATGATTTGTAACGTGAAAGTCTAATCCACGCAATGATTGTAATGTGTAAGCAGAAAAATCACGTTTATGTATGTATTAATACGATGTTTCAGGGGAAGAAGGTTCTGGGTTTGAAGGTTCGTAATATTCACCATCAAAACAGGATCAATGGTGAAACCGTGGATGTGATGCCCTCTGTCTACATCGCAAAAATCATGAGGGAGAAAAGCCACAAGTCGTCAAAGGTGCCCCTCATTCTGTCTGGTCCAGGCCATACACCCAGCACAGGTTCAGGTAACGTCCCCTTATTCTGTCTGGTCCAGGCCATACACCCAGCACAGGCTCGGGTAACGCCCCTCATTCTGTCTGGTCAAGGCCGTACACCAAGCACAGGTTCGGGTAACGCCCCCTCATTCTCAATGGCCCGGGCTATTACCCAGCACAGGCTCAGGTAACGCCCCCTCATTCTGTCTGGTCCGGGCCATTACCCAGCACAGGCTCAGGTAACGCCCACTTATTCTGTCTGGTCCAGGCCATACACTCAGCACAGGTTCGGGTAACGCCCCCTCATTCTCTCTGGACCGGGCTATGCACCCAGCACAGGCTTGGGTAATGCCCCCTCATTCTGTCTGGACCGGGCTATACACCCAGCACAAGTTCAGTTAACGCCCCCTCATTCTTTCTGGCCCGGGCTATACACCCAGCACAGGTTCAGGTAACGCCCCCTCATTCTCAATGGCCCGGGCTATTACCCAGCACAGGCTCAGGTAACGCCCCCTCATTCTGTCTGGTCCGGGCCATTACCCAGCACAGGCTCAGGTAACGCCCCCTCATTCTGTCTGGTCCAGGCCATACACCCAGCACAGGTTCGGGTAACGCCCCCTCATTCTCTCTGGACCGGGCTATGCACCCAGCACAGGCTTGGGTAACGCCCCCTCATTCTGTCTGGACCGGGCTATACACCCAGCACAGGTTCAGTTAACGCCCCCTCATTCTTTCTGGCCCGGGCTATACACCCAGCACAGGTTCAGGTAACGCCCCCTCATTCTGTCTGGACCGGACTATACGCCCAGCACAGGTTCAGGTAAAACCCCTCATTCTCTCTGGCCCAGGCCATACACCGAGCACAGCCTCAGGTAAAGCCCTTCATTCTGTCTGGTCCGGGCCATACATCCAGCACAGGCTCAGGTAACGCCCCCTCATTCTGTCTGGGCCGGGCCATACACCCAGCATAGGCTCGGGTAACGCCCCCTCATTCTGTCTGGTCCGGGCCATACACCCAGCACAGGCTCAGGTAACGCCCCCTCATTCTCTCTATCCCGGGCCATACACCCAGCACAGGCTCAGGTAACGCCCCCTTCATTCTCTCTGGCCCGGGCCATACACCCAGCACAGGCTCAGGTAACGCCCCCTCATTCTGTCTGGTCCGGGCCATACACCCAGCACAGGCTCAGGTAACGCCCCCTCATTCTCTCTATCCCAGGCCATACACCCAGCACAGGCTCAGGTAACGTCCCCCTCATTCTCTCTGGCCCGGGCCATACACCCAGCATAGGCTCGGGTAACGCCCCCTCATTCTGTCTGGCCCGGCTATACACCCAGCACAGGCTCAGGTAACGCCCCCTCATTCTCTCTAGCTCCGGGCCATGGCCATACACCCAGCACAGGCTCAGGTAACGCCCCCTCATTCTCTATGGCCTGGGCCATACACCCAGCATAGGCTCGGGTAACGCCCCCTCATTCTGTCTGGTCCGGGCCATACACCCAGCACAGGCTCAGGTAACGTCCTCCTCATTCTCTCTGGCCCAGGCTATGCACACAGCACAGGCTCGGGTAACGCCCCCTCATTCTCTCTAGCTCCGGGCCATGGCCATACACCCAGCATAGGCTCGGGTAACGCCCCCTCATTCTCTATGGCCCGGGCCATACACCCATACATAGGCTCAGCCCCCTCATTCTGTCTAGGCTCGGGCCAACGCCCAGCACAGCTCCCCTCATCATCTGTCTGGTCCGGGCTATACACCCAGCACAGGCTCAGGTAACGTCCTCCTCATTCTCTCTGGCCCAGGCTATGCACACAGCACAGGCTCGGGTAACACTCCCTCATTCTGTCTGGTCCGGGCCATACACCCAGAACAGGCTCAGGTAAAGCCCCTTCTTCCACCCCTCACCTTGCATCAGATTTATCCATCATACCAATGTTCATGGCTACATGAATGCTGCCAATATCGTTCCTCCTAGAAGTATAAAGTAGTCTAGTCACAGTTACAATCTTCTCTTACTTCCATGGCACTACCTATGCAAATAAGATAATTCCCACATTTTCATATTCTTCGATATTTGGATAGAAAACTATCTATCATAGTTTGGCTTGTTCCACGCGCTGTTGTGACCTCACATGATATGGAATCGTTTACAGATAAAGAAAAAAATACTTCAGATGTACCAAAGAAAGCAAAGAAAGTGCATCATCAACACCACTCCCATGGTCATCACGGCCATCACCATGGTCACCATGGAGAGTTTGGGTCTCTGGGTATGCTCAAGAAACACCACAAGTTCCATGTTAACAATCCAGAGCCATCTGCAATTATGGATGATGGTAAGTATACTAGGTAGTATAGTTAGATTGCAATCTTAATAATTTACCTGTGCGTGATACGACCGCTTGAATTGGAGTGATGTTGATGGATGGTAAGGTCAGTGTTCCTCTTAAAGTTTTGAAAATGTTTGTTGCATTATAAGCCTTATAACAATGTAAAATCGTAGATTGCACTCACAAAGCGTTGATCGTGATGCAATAGCTATCGTTGATCTCATTTACTTTTCATATCAGTCTACTTTCAGTTTCAGAATTGGCAATTAAATTGAACCAGTATTTCCTTGCAGTAATGAGTGATTTCTTAAACAATATCAGGTAGTCCATTTTTGCCACCCAAACCAATAAATACCTAGAAGCACCTTCACGGCAACACTGACCGACTACATCGTTTCTCATCATTCAGAAAAACATTTGCGAGCACCATTCAGAAAAACATTTGCGAGCACAGTATAATATCGTTATTGACACACAGGACCAACAATTATGTTTCAGTAACAAGCATTTTGCCAGACACCTCTGTTAAGATGTATCACTAGACTCACGTCAGGAGATTTTATATAAGGGACTGTTTTCTTTTTACACTTTTGTAGATTTGTTGTTTATGGAAGTAGACTGTGACCCCGCCCTAAAGATCCGGGACATACAGACCCGTGTCCCCCTGGGGGTGGAGGATATCGATATCAGTCACACGACAGATCCACTGTGTGTCCCCGAATACGCCCAGGAAATCTACCATTACTTACAGGTACGTACCACTCCTGGGGCGCCAATTCTAAATGGACATAATTATCATAGATCGGTGGTTTTCACAACGTACTCTTGTTTTAACCGACATCCATAATCTTGCACTCCCGAGCCGCCCAACTCTTGCTGTTGATTGAACTAAAACCCAAAACAAATGTAGTCTTTAACTACATGTACTTGTATATAAATACATGTACAGGTGTTTGGTTGAGGAATATGAAGTATTAACTGTCCATATGATTCTTATTTCTTAGAAAGGTCACATAAGAACACCACCATCAGGGGCGTAGGAAGCGGGAGGGGGGAGAGGGGGTATAATATACACATCTTAGCAATCATGCCACCAACAAGGGCAACAGCAGAAAGAAGCTTAGTGTTCTGAAACGCCTTAAAACCTGCGAAAACAAAAATAAACGCGGATTCTCAATGGGGGGATGCGTGCGTGGGGCAACTAGAAGGTTAATCGAAAATGTCAAGATCGAAGGAAGGATTGAGAGTAGCAAATCTTGAGGACCCCCCCCCCCCCCCTCAACAATTACGTTTCATCTTCCGCTACTGACCATTGTATGTTTCAGAGCGTTGAGAACCGTCACACCTTATCCGAGGACTTCCTCCATAGTAATCCTAAGGTCACCCCTCACATGCACGCCGTCCTCACCGATTGGCTCATCCAAGTACAGGTAAAACAAAAAAGACACGATCAGAGAAAGCAAGGAGACGGGGACCAACAAGGAATGGCGGCGGAAAGAATTCCATCCAAATAGTAGTCATGGACAATTCAAGTTGGCAATATATTCAAAACCATTAGAAGATTGGTAAAGAAGGGGCAAGTCACAAAGATGTTAAATGTCCGATAGAGGATCAGTTATTTGATAATAAAATGAAAAATCATTAAGCATTAATGAATGACATTACGATTTCTTGCACAAGATGTTTTATTTACACAGGTACATCAACAGATGTGTCAACAAACTTTACACCTGACCGTGGCACTCATAGATCAAATCCTCAACAGAGTCAAGATTTCATTGGCTGTTCTCCAGCTCCTCGGCATCACGTGTATCCTCATAGCTGCCAAATATGTAGAACGCTATCCTCCAGAGGTTTGTATCAAATATGCCGCTATATATAGCTTCTGCATATTCGCCATTCCCAGAGGTTTGTAAATCGTGTCCATACATGTATATAGCCGCAAAATGAGGAATATATTAATCAATGTTTTATGTTTTGAAACTGTATCAGTACCTCACTATATCTATTTCGAATACAAATGGGATATTCAATCTATTGTTATTTGTTTTCAGATTGTCCAACTTTGCAAGCTGACGGACAATACTTACGAACCAAACCAAGTCCTAGATATGGAAAAGTTTATCCTGAAGGAGCTTCGATTTGATCTTAACATCTGCGAACCAATCATGTTCCTTGACAGGTTTTTTGAGGTGGAAAAGTCAGATAATGAGGTAAGGAAGTAGAAATTAATTACGTTTTTGTCTTTTTGTTGCTGTTGTTGTTCAAAATAAATACCTCATGCATAATACATAATGTGCATAATTGATAGTTTTGAAAGTCCTTTGGGGCGTTCCACAAGTTTTTCCACTTCTGTTTAGTATTATTTCAACCACGATCCAAGCATTTCTTTGAACGTTCTATTTTCGTTTCACTAAAATTTACTGAGACCGTTCAGGTCTGTTAAATGTAAAACGTGTGGGCCATATTGTTGTGATTTTTGTTTTAGGTAGAAGAATGATAGAATCTGACATGGGTCAGGTGGACATAATCTCAACTCGAGTGGAAGATTTTGACCGGTTAAGACACACTAAACATAAAGACTAGACATTAGTCCATAGTGGCTCTTTGACTTACCAGCGTGCTTAATACTTATAGTCAACACAAAACTTGCCCAGTGTTGCAGTTGACATCCAAAATTGTCCACGAGTGTTGATATATCTCTCTCCATCTGTCCATATATGATTACCTCGTATACTCTGTAAGATTTTGGCCGACCAACACTCGGCATGCCTTATGATGTTCAGCCAAAATCTTATCTCTGGGGTTGCGATTTCCTATCTCGCCGCAAAAGGGTGAAAGATTCTATTAATCTTTTCCCAGAAATAATATAACTGTGGAAGATATTCACTGGAATTGTGAATATCCTCGTTCACGTTGAGAGAACACCTAGTCCATGTCTTGTGTATTTTCTATTATAGGTAGAACACCTAGCACAGTATCTCCTAGATCTGTCGCTCACCTCCGTTAACTTCACCGTGTATGTACCATCCATGATGGCTGCCAGTGCCCTGCTCATGTCCAGGAAGATAATGGGGAAGAAAGGCTGGACCACGGGACTCGGGTATTACACCATGTACGCCGAGAAAGACCTCGTCACGTGTGGCAATGCTTTATGTAAACAGCTTCTCCGAATCCCATACTCAAAGTTCCAGGTAGGTAGGACAGCCATATCAACTGTTTTGAACAGCCTTTTAGGGTTGATGTCATGGGCAGTATATGACTACACTCCATTTGTCTTATAGTGTTTGTCTAAATTTGGAGCAATAATTAATATAAAAAAATGCAGTCAGTAGGATAGCATGTGTTCGCATAGGATGTTTCTACTCAACCTTTTAGGTCACCTGACCATAGGTCATGTGACCTATCGCGATAGTCTTTTGCCCGTCGTCGTGTGTCGTGCGACGTCCGTTAACATTTCCTTGGCTTGTGAACGCGATAACTTCAGAAAATATAAACTGAGCTTAATGAAACTTTGTATGTAGACTAGCATTGGAAAGATCTCGGAAAAGATCGAAAATCTGACCTGACAGTAATTTGCGGAGTTATTGCCCTTTGCACTAATAATTATTATTTGGCCTTGTGAACGCGATTACTTGAGTAAATATAAACCGAGCTTAAAGGCCCACTACCTTTCTGGAGCAAAATGTAAAGGTGTCTTAAAAACATTAATAACATCAGAAAATACATGCCGGTGGCCTAAGATAAGGTTACAACACTAAACATATGCAAGATTTCCTGCGTAATATATGAAAACAGTGGAAAACCAATTTGCTGTTTGTCGTCTGGCGCAGTGATAGTCAACTACCGCGCGGTATTTAGGACGACGGCGGGAACATAAGACGACCCGCGTTATGGAAATTTTATTAATTTTAATTGAACTGTTCAGGAGATGATGATAAATGTAGTATTAACTTTTGCGACTCTACAAAATTATCGATATCGTTTTACTTTCCCATTTTAAAAATTAAAAGCCGTTTCGGGAAGGTAGTGGGCTTTTAATGAAACTTTTTATATAGACAAACATTGGAAAGATCTCGGACGAGTTCAAAAATTACCTCTCTGCACTAATGATTATTATTGGACCCTGTGAAAACGATAACTTGAGTAGACCTATATGCACTCAGCTTCATGAAACTTTGTATTTAGACAAAAAATGGAAAAGTCTTGGACAAATTTGACAATCGGCCTGATTAGATTGTAACTTACGGAGTTATTATCCTTTGCAATAATAACTATTGAACCTTGTGAGGATAACTTGAGTAAATATGAAGCGAGCTTCATGAAACTTTATCGGGATATGTAGACTAGTACATTGGAAAGATCTCGGACGAGATCGAAAATCAGCTTGACTAACATTGGAAATATCGCAAACAAGTGATTCCACTGTAATTGACGGAGTTATTGCCCTTTGCACTAATAATTATAATTGGACCTTGTGAACTTAATTACTTGAGTAAATATGTTCCTAGCTTAATTTAAATTTTGTATGACGTAAACTAACATTGGAAAGATCTCGAAGGGGTTCGAAAATCAGCTTGATTCGACTCTTAATTACGGAGTTATTGCCCTTTGCAATAATAATTATTGAACCTTATAAACAGGATAATGTTAGTTAATATGCTCCAAACTTAATGAAACTTTGTATGTAGACCTATTAGATCTGTGTTCCTATTTTGTGAACAAAAGACATCAGTTGGCTAGTAAATGACAAAACTAATTTGAATCAAATATCAGGTGACCGTTAAGGCCCATGGGCCTCTTGTTTAATGTAACTAACAACATCACGTACAAACAATCGTTGTTTCGTATGCCATTACAAACTTAAATTAGAGTATAACAGTTACTGTTAACAGCATTGTAAAAGAAACAATATTATCCTTTCATTCGATGTAATGAAAATGTCCTCTTTCATTCGATGTAATGAAAATGTCATCTTTCATTCAATGTAGTGAAATTTACTCTGTTTGTTTCAGGGTGCCAAGAACAAATACAGCAGCCACAGCTGTTTCGGTGCCATCAGCGACCATCCCAAAGTTACTGACAAAGAACACATCAAGAACATGTGTTGTCTAGAAAGTGAAGTTCTCTGATCAAAATGTGTGATTTTCTAGAAACTTGTGTTCTTCTATACAAATGTTGGTGATTTTCCTCAAAAATTAGTAAACATTTTAACAAATTCTATAAGAATTGTGATATTTTGATGATAGAGACGATTAGATGAAGCAATACTACAGAGAGTTTTGTCATCTAAACAGTCGACATGATGTACAGTATGTTACTTTTTGTGATTACAATACTGTGTGGCTGTGAGGATCTGCTATCGACACTGATGCTCTCTATAAAACACTCAAACATTATGGCAGCATTTGATGTGAAAGATAATAGTGATATAAAAAAACCATGGCAGCATTTGATGTGAAAGATAATAGTGATATAAAAAAACCAATGTGATACCATTGTGATATAGAAAACGAGATGTTACCATGGTGATATGGAGAACGATATGTTACCATGGTGATGAGGAGAACGAGATGTTACCATGGTGATTTGATAACAAGATGTTACCATGGTGATGTAGAAAACGAGATGTTACTATGGTGATAAGGAAAACAAAATGTTACCATGGTGATTTGAAGAAAGAATATATAGAAAGGGATATGTTTCCATTGTGATATATAAACGAGATATAAGATGTTATCATGGAGATTTTCATCAATGATAATGTTTTACTTGTGTTGGAATTATTCATATGTTGTCTATATGTTTACCAATGTTACCTTTATTTCTATACTTTTGTTGTCTTCTGTTTATTTATATACACAGTAGATACTTGTTTTACATACCTCTTATTGTTTCGAATACAAGAAATGTCATTCTGTGTCCCTGTGTAAGATGAAAATGTCGTTGTTTACATGCTACGTTAAATGCCTTGAGCCCTTTTGCTCGTTTTCAGGAAGAGCGGGTTTGTTTTACATAGTCTTGGTGTTCCGTGTGTGTAACTTGTGTAACTTGTTGTGGTGTTCTATCTTTTTGTGCGTGTCTGAGCCCTTTTGCTCTAATAAAGGGGTTGTTTTATTTACATGAAGCTAGCATCTTGTTTCGTGTGGTGTTGGATTTTACTGTACACTTCAGTCTATAGACGGAAATGGAAATACACAAACATCAGCTTTGCTATTTACGTGGATAGATCTTAATACACAGTGGCCTAAATTTTCTCTTTCTCTATGATATCGCTGGTACGTTACAAACCTTTCGTGAAATAACTGGTTAAGTGTAATACAAAAGGATTAATACTCCCTTATTATTCAGATCTAACTTCGCCAAAGAAATCTGAAAACGAACACAAAATTCAATGAAAAATCGTTTGAAAATTATTCTTGTAGTTTACGATATTTTGAAGATTCCTTAGTTTAACATTATAACAGTACAAAACTCACAAGTGTACAAGGTACTTAGTTTTCATATCCATCGTTATACATTGTCCGTGTTTTATTTGTCGAGTTGAGCAAAGCTCAATCATATTTTTATGTTTTATTGTTTACAAATAAATAAAAGAAATACACTTTTGTTACGACTTTATTTGTGTTTTGCAATTTGAAATAAGAAAAAAAATATCCATAATATAAAAAATCGCTCTGAAAAACTACACTTGCATTACAACACGACGAGAGGCAAAAGTTTGCGACAGGTCAGTCGGTTTATTTAATGGGCATTAAAGTCATTCAATAACATTAGACGTCGGTATTGAGAAACTTCTGATGGGCAATATCGACGACGTAATGATAAAGTGTATCGTCGTGCTCACAGGGAGATGGCACAAAATGTTTTAACCAACAGTATACATACATGTATGTGATATATATCATAGTATCAAGGGTATGAACTCGACCTATTTTTTAATCGTGTTTTTTTAATAAACGGGCTCTATATACCTTTGACGCACATATCTTACCTTAAAGAAAAATAATTTATCTTTCCAATAAGATCTTGATGGAAAAAATGACCAAGTATTGACCAAGTTATTGTCTGATGAATCGGAAGAAATTTACGAAAAATATGTTTCAACGGTATATATAGAGCCCGTTAAAATAGGTCCGTTTTTCTCGACCGCCGAGTTCATACCTTTGATACTATGATATATGCATGTATAGTGTTGGTTAAACAATTTCGTGCCAGGTCCCTGTAGTCAAGCTATACCTCTGATATTGTTAGAGTAGGCATTTAGGGTGACAATCATGTATTCTGACTTGGTTTTTATCGGAATGTAATGAAGGGATTTGTGTATGCTTCCACTTGGATGGACAAGATGTAACTACTGCTGTATAGCGATTTTTTTTAATCATAGGTTCGTGTTTTTCATGCATTTTCAATTTTAATATGTCGGCATACAAACCGGATGGGCGCCATGATCCTGCTGGAATCCCGAATCTTGTTTACTATTACTTTTAGCAATTTAGATTTTTCTTGTTGTAATTCCTATATATAATAGTGTATTTGTTCGTAATTTTTCAACGACCACATTAAAATTATCCGGTATTCAGATGATATTTTTTTTCGTTACTGATAGACTAAAGAGTATATAACCCAGAGTTATCTCGCTTTGTGCATTGTCTACAGTATCATGTGAAAGGTACGGGTACATTCTAGCCACGGAATCAAAGTCGAAGGCGCATCAAAATGACAGCGCAAAGATAGTATGTTTTTTTTTTATATTCCATGGTATCTTTCTAATCATATACTTGGCGACATCAGTCTATAGAAGTCATCTAAAATATAACACGGTATACAAACTACTAGTATCATTACTCACGCGATCCCGGTAATCTAGAGTTTAGATCTAAGTACAGTCGCATTGATGTATGATTAAAATATTAATGTTGATAGCACCACGTCCTGATTATTATGAACCGGATGACAGAAATTGTACTGGTGAACCGGATAATTGAAAATTAACTGGTAAAACGGATGGATGGCAGTGATGCTGCAAGTAAAACGGATAAAAATCATACTGGTAAAACGGATGACAGAAATTATGCTGGTAAAACGAATGACAAAAATTAAACTGGTGAAACGGATGACAGAAATTATACTGGTAAAAAGGATGACAAAAATTATACTGGTAAAACAAATGACAAAAATTTTACTGTTAAAACGAATGACAAAAATTAAACTGGTAAAACGGATGACAGAAATTATACTGGTAAAACGAATGAAAACAATTATACTGGTAAAACGAATGACAAAAATTATACTTGTAAAACGGATGACAGAAGTTATACTGGTACAACGAATGACAGAAATTATACCGGTAAAACGGATGACAGAAATGAAAGAATACCCGAAAAAACGGATGATAGAAATTATACTTGTAAAACGAATGACAGAAATTAAACTGGTAAAACGGATGACAAAAATTATACTGGTAAAACGAATGACAAAAATTAAACTAGTAAAACGGATGACAGAAATCATACTGGTAAAACGGATGACAAAAATTATACTGGTAAAACGAATGACAAAAATTAAACTAGTAAAACGGATGACAGAAATCATACTGGTAAAACGGATGAAAAAAATTATACTGGTAAAACGAATGACAAAAATTATACTTGTAAAACGGATGACAGAAGTTATACTGGTGAAACGGATGTCAGAAATAATTCTGGTAAAACGGATGACAAAAATTATACTGGTAAAACGAATGACAAAAATTATACTTGTAAAACGGATGACAGAAATTATACTGGTAAAACGAATGACAGAAATTTTACTGTTAAAACGGATGACAGAACTAATTCTGGTGAAACGGGTGACAAAAAGTATACTGGTAAAACGAATGACAAAAATTATACTGTTTAAACAAATGACAAAAATTATAGTGGTAAAACGGATGTCAGAAATAATAATGGTGAAACGGATGACAAAAATTAGACTGGTAAAACGAATGACAGAAATTTTACTGTTAAAACGAATGACAAAAATTAAACTGGTAAAACGGATGACAGAAATTATACTGGTAAAACGGATGTCAGAAATAATAATGGTGAAACAGATGACAAAAATATAAATGGTAAAACGGATGACAGAAATTATACTGGTAAAACTAATGACAAAAATTATACTGGTAAAACGGATGACAAAAATTATACTGGTAAAACGGATGACAAAAATTATACTGGTAAAGCGAATGACAGAAATTTTACTGTTAAAACGGATGACAGAAATTATACTGGTGAAACGGATGTCAGACATCATACTGGTAAAACGGATGACAAAAATTATACTGGTAAAACGAATGACAAAAATTAAACTGGTAAAACGGATGACAGAAATTATACTGGTAAAAAGGATGACAAAAATTATACTGGTAAAACAAATGACAAAAACTATACTGGTAGAAAGAATGACAAAAATTAAACTGGTATAACGAATGACAGAAATTATACTGTTAAAAAGGATGACAAAAATTAAACTGGTAAAAGGGATGACAGAAATTATACTGGTAAAAAGAATGACAAAAATTAAACTGGTATAACGAATGACAGAAATTATACTGGTACAACGAATGACAAAATTTGTACTTGTAAAACGGATGACAGAAATCATACTGGTAAAACGGATGACAAAAATTATACTGGTAAAACGAATGACAAAAATTAAACTGTTAAAACGAATGACAAAAATTAAACTGGTAAAACGGATGACAGAAATTATACTGGTAAAACAAATGAAAACAATTATACTGGTAAAACTAATGACAGAAATTATACCGGTAAAACGGATGACAGAGATGAAAGAATACCCGAAAAAACGGATGACAGAAATTATACTGGTAAAACGAATGACAGAAATTAAACTGGTAAAACGGATGACAAAAATTATACTGGTAAAACGAATGACAAAAATTAAACTAGTAAAACGGATGACAGAAATCATACTGGTAAAACGGATGACAAAAATTATACTGGTAAAACGAATGACAAAAATTATACTTGTAAAACGGATGTCAGAAATAATAATGGTGAAACGGATGACAAAAATTAGACTGGTAAAACGAATGACAGAAATTTTACTGTTAAAACGAATGACAAAAATTAAACTGGTAAAACGGATGACAGAAATTATACTGGTAAAACGGATGTCAGAAATAATTCTGGTAAAACGGGTGACAAAAAGTATACTGGTAAAACGAATGACAGAAATTTTACTGTTAAAACGGATGACAGAACTAATTCTGGTGAAACGGGTGACAAAAAGTATACTGGTAAAACGAATGACAGAAATTATACTGTTAAAACAAATGACAAAAATTATAGTGGTAAAACGGATGTCAGAAATAATAATGGTGAAACGGATGACAGAGATGAAAGAATACCGAAAAAACGGATGACAGAAATTATACTGGTAAAACGAATGACAGAAATTAAACTGGTAAAACGGATGACAAAAATTATACTGGTAAAACGAATGACAAAAATTAAACTGGTAAAACGGATGACAGAAATCATACTGGTAAAACGGATGACAAAAATTATACTGGTAAAACGAATGACAAAAATTATACTTGTAAAACGGATGACAGAAGTTATACTGGTGAAACGGATGTCAGAAATAATTCTGGTGAAACGGGTGACAAAAAGTATACTGGTAAAACGAATGATAGAAAATTTTACTGTTAAAACGGATGACAGAAATAATTCTGGTGAAACGGGTGACAAAATATACTGGTAAAACGAATGATAGAAATTTTACTGTTAAAACGGATGACAGAATAATTCTGGTGAAACGGGTGACAAAAAGTATACTGGTAAAACGATGACAGAAATTATACTGGTAAAACAAATGACAAAATTATACTGTTAAAACAAATGACAAAAATTATATGGTAAAACGAATGTCAGAAATAATAATGGTGAAACGGATGACAGAAATATATGGTAAACGGATGTCAGAAATAATAATGGTGAAACGAGATGTCAAAAAATGGTGAACGGATGTCAGAAATATAATGGTAAACGGATGTCAGAAATAATAATGGTGAAACGGATGACAGAAATTATACTGGTAAAACGGATGTCAGAAATAATAATGGTGAAACGGATGACAAAAATTAGACTGGTAAAACGAATGACAAAAATTATACTGTTAAAACAAATGACAAAAAAAATTACTGGTAAAACGGATGACAGAAATTATACTGGTAAAACGGATGTCAGAAATAATAATGGTGAAACGGATGACAAAAATATAACTGGTAAAACGGATGACAGAAATTATACTGGTAAAACTAATGACAAAAATTATACTTGTAAAACGGATGACAAAAATTATACTGGTAAAACGGATGACAAAAATTATACTCGGTAAAGCGAATGACAGAAATTTTACTGTTAAAACGGATGACAGAAATTATACTGGTGAAACGGATGTCAGACATCATACTGGTAAAACGGATGACAAAAATTATACTGGTAAAACGAATGACAAAAATTATACTGGTAAAACGAATGACAGAAATAATAATGGTGAAACGAGTGAAAGAAAGAATACCCGCAAAACAGATGACAGAGTTTATACTGGTAGAATTGATGACAGAAAGTATACTGGTAAAACGGATGACAGAAAGTATACCCGCAAAACGGATGAAAGAAATTATACTGGTAAAACGAATGGCAATAAGTATACTTTCAATAAAACAGATGACAGAAAATATACTGGTTAGCGACATTATTTAACAGTTTGAGAGTTTTAGTGACTTTTATCGATATTATCATTTGTTTCACAACGATATCATATTATATTATGAAAAAAACACAGAATACAGAAATAATTTCCGTAAAAATGCTTTAGCATTCATAAATTCCAGCGCATGCTCAACAAATCTTAGCAAACGACCTTGCTTTAGCTGTCTCAGCTGCTTACCAAATTACGTTACTTGTAATGTGTCTTTGTATCAATTATTTATAGTGTGATCGGCTTATTAGGGTCATCTAGTGGTCTGGACGAGTTACAGGCCGGATCCTTATACCAGGCCATGTCTGTACAACCTTATAAAGTGATAACTGTTGTGATAATAGTGGTTAATTACCGGGTGCTCTTAAAGCATATGGTACTAATCACCTTTACATGACATAATATCTCTTAATGACAATAGCCACTATACAAATATAGTAAATTACCCATCCGAACTGATCACGTGATAAGTTTTTGTGTCCCGCATTGATAAATAGATAACTGAATCTTCTTGCTAATCCAGCTCGTCTGTAACATAATTCTCAGGTTCTGTAACCTTAAACGAAACGGCTTTTATTATTTTTTAATGTAACTGTAAAACGGGATTGATAATTTTGTAGAGTCCCAAATGTTATAAGCCAACCATAAATACTACTCTTTTCATATTAACTTCCTATACAATTCTAAATAGATAAATTAAATGTTAATTTTCATAGTATAGGTCGTCTTGTGTTTCTCGCTGTCGTCCTAATTACCGCGTAGTTGTTTATTAGCACTATGTCACGCGGCATTTACAAAGGGAATCTTGCATTTGGCTGGCGATGTAACTATTTCTTGTTCTTTTTTTTCTACTGACCTTTTTAATTTGAACAATTGAAAGATAATTGTAACAGCTAGTTGCATATCACATATACTCAACAGAAATGTCAATGTATTTAAAGTTGTGTTAAAAGTATGTTCCGTTGGTATATTGGCCCTGCAGGTAGGGCGTTAGAATTGTACCTGCTGCCCCTATTGCATGATCGTAAAAGGCGACAAAATTTAGGATCTTATCTTTTCTCTTCTTCCTGACTTTATTTTTCCTACTGCCTCCCTTGGCGCCGCCTCACGTTTGGCTTTGAGTTGAGCGTTCGCCCCTGTGAGGAAGGCTCTGGGTTCTGTCCCCTGGCCGAGACACACCAAAGTCTATAAAAGTGGTAGTTTCTGCTCCTGCTTAGCGCTCAGCATACAGGGAGTGGGACGACTGGTTAGCCCGTTGTCAGTATAATGTGACCGGGTGGGGTGTGTTGCTTGGTGTCTTCGTCGGCATGCTTCAGTGATATAGTACTATAAAAAGGGCAACAGTTCCACTATACAAGAAGACACAACATGAATATACCGCAGTCTTCCAAAACACGCACCTCGCACAAGATACACGCAGCACACCACATACATGGGAGGCCGTCCTTATATGACCATAGCTGTTAATAGGACGTTAATTAATAAAACAAACAAACAAACCTTTGGTGTCAGTTACACCATTACCACCGTTCAAATGTTCGCCCAGTTGGTGGATTGCAGTCTTTACAGAACTACAGTTATGCAACAGCTTTCACAGGATGTAATGGAAGCAAACGCTAATCGTCAAGGGAGAAGGAATCTGTTTTTATTGGCAAGATTACTGGGAAGTGTATTGAAATCTGTCATTACCATTGAATAGACAATGAGTTCAAAGCTCAGTGTCGGAGGCTAAACCCCCAACGGCCTATATCACACTACGCCTACATATAGCTAGAGAAATCCGACCAAATCAGTCGTTCACTGCTCCATAAAGATAATAGTTGTTATCGCCAATGTCACCAACTACCCGCGGTGGTAATTTGCTTGGATCTGAGCTGGTGATGACCGATTTATGCCTGGACTATCAGGTTCGCGGCCTACGCTACTTATGTACTCGGCATCCATTCACCAGATTCAGCCATTTGTATGCTGACGGCTGTTCCAATGGCTACTCATGCTACCAGACGACAATTCTAAGTGTATCACATGTTTGTCGAGGTTTTTGCATTCTTTTATAGAATAAAACAGCAAACGGTTGCCAAAAAAAGATTGCCAAACTATGTCTGGATAAAACCCCACTGATTCTTGTTTCCGGAACAAATGTTCAGCGTATTGTTATCGCTATTTATATGCAGTTGGTATTTAGAATATGACAGTTTTGGTTTAATGGTCAATAGTAATGGTGTATTACTTCCTTGTCTGCTCCTCCTATCTTAGTCACATTATCATGGTGCCAATACGTCCTTCACTTAGGCGAAATTATGACGCGAGGTTATTTGATATCGATATTGGTACATGCTTCATTTCGTATTTTGACAATTGTTTGTTTAGAATATTATTTTTGTGTTTTAATTGGACCTAGCAGGTTTAGTATATTTTTCTGTGTATTTCGATAAACTGAAATTCTGACGTTATCTTCGCATAATGTGTTGTTTTACCTGCTCGGTTACTAAATGCCTCCCGAGACGATAAGATATATTGGTCTTTACTGCGTCAAAAGGAAAACACAAACACTTTACAAGAAAAACACTGGACAACATCCCCATGGGAATACCTACATACTAAACTGGACAAGTAGTCAGGACCGTTTCTTGTCCATTGTCTCCAAGGTAACGATGGACAAAAACACTGAGGTAACGACGGACAAAATCACCAAGGGAATATGTCCTGTTCTGGACAAGTAACCAGGACAACACTATCCGAAATCTCTGAGGTGATTCTGGACAAAATCACCAAGTGCAATATGTCCTATTCTGGACAAGTAACCAGGACAACGCTATCCGAAATCTCTGAGGTGATTCTGGACAAAATCACCAAGGGAATATGTCCTATTCTGGACAAGTAACCAGGACAACACTATCCGAAATCTCTGAGGAGATTCTGGACAAAATTACCAAGTGCATATGTCCTATTCTGGACAAGTAACCGACAGCTAAATCTCTGAAGTGATTCTGGACAAAATCACCAAGGGAATATGTCCTATTCTGGACAAGTAACCAGGACAACGCTATCCGAAATCTCTGAGGTGATTCTGGACAAAATCACCAAGGGAATATGTCCTATTCTGGACAAGTAACCAGGACAACACTATCCGAAATCTCTGAGGTGATTCTGGACAAAATCACCAAGGGAATATGTCCTATTCTGGACAAGTAACCAGGACAACACTATCCGAAATCTCTGAGGTGATTCTGGACAAAATCACCAAGGGAATATGTCCTATTCTGGACAAGTAACCCGGACAACACTATCCGAAATCTCTGAGGTGATTCTGGACAAAATCACCAAGGGAATATGTCCTATTCTGGACAAGTAACCAGGACAACACTATCCGAAATCTCTGAGGTGATTCTGGACAAAATCACAAGGGAATAGTCCTATTCTGGACAAGTAACCAGACAACGCTGTCGAAATCTCTGAGGTGATTCTGGACAAAATCACCAAGGGAATATGTTCTGATCTGGACAAGTAACCAGGACAACACTATCCGAAATCTCTGAGGTGATTCTGGACAAAATCACCAAGGGAATATGTCCTATTCTGGACAAGTAACCAGGACAACACTATCCGAAATCTCTGAGGTGATTCTGGACAAAATCACCAAGGGAATATGTCCTATTCTGGACAAGTAACCAGGACAACACTATCCGAAATCTCTGAGGTGATTCTGGACAAAATCACCAAGGGAATATGTTCTGATCTGGACAAGTAACCAGGACAACGCTGTCCAAAATCAACAAGATTCTGGAAAAGATCGCCATGGCAACACTGCAAAAGGTCACCGAAACCATTTCGGGCAAGACCATTAAGGTAATGCACTACAGTTTTTTTGTATATAGGTAAAGTAACCAGGACAGCACATACCAAGACTTTAATGATATTATTCTATATATGACAAGGAATAATGAACAAGGTCACACGGTCAGTACATAACTGGGCCACCAAACCAATGTTGGAAAAGGTCGATAGGGCAATACAGGGCCTGGTTACCACCACAACAAAATGTAACCAGATTAGAGCCATACTAACACACGACGCTGGACAAGGCCATCAAAGATACAGAAAAAAAAACCAGTCAGAACAAAGAAATAGAAGCTTCTAAGTTTCCAAAGCCAGTGCTTGGCTTTCAATATTTTGAACTCGATATGCACTTGACCCATGACCGAAATACTCCTGCACATCAGTGTGAACGACTTCTCCAGAAGGAAGCACATTAAAATGTTTATTTGGAGAAAATCTCTCTGTCCCGTTCTGGTGAAAACATTCAACTGATCTATAGCCATGTACAATTAAAGCTGACCCTCAATCATTTAACAGGTATGCAAAGAGCACGTGCCCGCATACTACGGAGTCATTCATTCGTTCAGAATACCTCATTATCTCTGTTCGGTCAGTACGCATGCACGAAATGACGGCTGTGGTAATTTGTTGTTTGACAAAATAAAAGTTAATTAGGAGCACGTGTGTGTACGTGTAGACTGGACGTTTGATGGTTTGTTCGGGCGGTTATCGTGACCGGAGACGAGATGATATTTTAATGACATAGCAGTCTTAGGTGACAAATCATCTATGACTTGTAAACAGATCTGACCAGTCCCTTAACGAGTTCGTGTTTAGTCAGTTTACTGTTTAGTGCGGATACCCTGTATTTGTTTGTCAATTAGAATTTTCTAATTAGACACAGTCCGTGTTTGCTCAACACAAACACGCTATGGCGGTGTACCTGTGCTGCCAGCTGCGACCCTCCATCATCTGCCGTATCTCGTCTTCAATTCAGAATTCGTTCTACTTTTAAATGCTTGTAATTATAGTCTTTCTTTAGAAACATGATTGCGTGTCTTTCAGTGTAACTGTATATCTAGACGTTACCCTCAAATCTGATAATAAAGTACGATAAATACACACTAAAATCGCCAATCACCATTCCTTAATTATGTCGCAATGTGGGCGCATTTCTCATCTTTGTGTTATCTCGGCTGTTTTCATACGTAAACCACGGCCTAGATCTCAGATATACATGCAAATTATGATAGCTTTATTCGAAAATGAATCCGATACACATTTCCTATTTTGGTATCCTTTTTTAATTACTTTAAAATCACATATAATAATTACTAGTATATTATAACAATAATGTTAGGACAATCAAGAGGAGCTATAATTAGACGGCGTAGCCACAGGTAGTGACCAAAGGGTCGGTCAGACTGGGCGAGTAGACAGTACCGAGTTCAGAAGCGGGGAAGTTTATCAGTAGTAGGTCCTAAGGTAGGATAGGGATGTACACTTTAATTGTTTTCAGGCGTATCTCGTGTTCCTCGTTCACCCGCGCCTCACCTTGACGCGCGAACATGTTGGTATCGCGATATCAGGTTGCCACGGTTATGCGTCAGAGTCGCGATAGCGCAGGCCGTGCAGATCGGGTTTTACCTATTTTATCTTGTAGGTAAAAAAAATGATAAACTTATTTATGACTTAGATTATACCGTGTAGTGATTGTCCTGTAAATGGTCGGTATACGTGTCTCATTGTCTGGACTTAAGACGCAGCTGGTAACCAGATAAACTATTACATTGCATTCGATGGATGCAAATTGACACCATGCAGGATGTCTCTCCAGCTGTAATGGTATTTAATTTCATAATATTCCACTGTGTGCTATTCTGGTCAAAGAGCTTATTTCCCGCCATTTACGTTCAGATGCAGTGCTCCACATCTCGGGATCGCGAAACCATCGATCTCGGCTGTTCTCGAAAAGTATCCAAACAACTCGACAAACATGCTTAGTGCAGTGTCAGCAGTTCCCTTTGTTTCAAGTCCTTTCTAATTTAAATGAACATAATCATCAATCGCCATCTTTCTTAGACGGCACGGCATGGCTGTCGTCTGCCGTTCATTACGCCATACTGTGTGAGAATATCAATCAGTCTTGTCTTTGTCCTCTGTTACGCATAAACTTTCGCGTCATTCTTCACGAAACACAAGAAATGTCCGATAAACAGTGCTAAAGTACAATACCCCCTATCTGGTCTGAAGTGGAAATGTGATGGCCTTCTCGTGAGGGTAGCAGTACAATCTGAGGACTAGAGGAATATATTCGTGGTTCTGAAAGAGACGACTGGGATAATGAGTGCGAACGTGATCGTAATACGGCAGATGTTGTAATGGAGCACGTGAGTGCGAGAAAGGGCGGGAACGGCGCAGACGACATGCGACAGCCGCGCATCGCACATCTCCGCGCGCTGATAATACTGTTTTTGATATTTGATCATACATATTATCCCAATAACAGGGTTCTAAATTACCATTTCAATGTGATATTGCATGTTTAATCCGCGTCCTCTAAATGTAAGCGAGAGCGATAACAGAAATGCCGGTATACATGTGTACTGAAAATCGATCCATATTTCATTTGGATGAAAGAAGGAAAGGTGTGATAAATGGGTTAAATCAATCACGATATTGCATTGAGATTTAAAGATATTTCAATTGTGGTGAACCAGTTGGAAACCAACTCACACGGGGCGGTGTGAGGAGATGAATGCCGCGCTGCCATTAACTATATTAAGATGAATGTAACACGCACGCAATGGGTTTCGTTTTCGTGCATACTTTACTCAATAGGAAGGATTTCTGGAGAGAGAGAGAGAGACAGAGACAGAGAGAGACTCCATTGTCGTTATCGATCTTTAAACTACGATATATATACATGTATATATTGAGCGTCTGTTAAGTTTTTGTAAAATTCCAATAAGTTTAAATACTTGCAGTACTTATACCCAAAGAAGTTTGTAGTTCGGCATATCCGATAGTTCGAGATTTCAAATGAAAGACCATGGTGAGACATTTTACAACAGTTGGCTTTGTTGTTTCAATTTTTTATTTGATTTTTCTAATTAGCAGAAATGAAACAATTTTCTTTCGGCTTTTTCTTTGTTATGAGTACATAATTTTATACCCTACAACTTGCATAATAGCTTCAGCCTTTAATAGACCACGCAACTATAACAAGGTTCGGGCCATCATCTTCAAACAAATTATAAACTTTAACGCCGTTAATAAAATTTAATGGCAATTTAGAGAAAAAAAGTCGAGATAAAAACCAATGAGGGGACTCACAAGATTAAAGCTGTTTGATATGTCTACAAACACTCGCCAAGTACTACAGGGTTAAAGTCGACTGGCAATCTTCGTGTCATGGTATAAATAATTAAGTTCCTGAACGTAAGACACAGCGACATTAAAGGTCAAAAATAGATCCATTACATGTGTATTCTTATACCAACGTATACGTACCATAACAAAACGAATCTCACGCGCACTTGACCAGCAATTCGTTAGACAACCAGTATAAGCCCTATTTACCTATGCGTGGTTGAAATGATGTCAGAAGAGTAGCTAGAGATATATAGTAGTAACTCAGTCCACCAAACCTATAGTTACCCGGGGTTTCGTAACTCTGTAATTACTGAACGTGGCGCCACCAACCAACAACTTATATGACATCACGACATTGTTAGGCCTTAAAGAACCATACCGAGTGATGCTTTCCAATGCAAATTCTGGATTAATTGCAGTCCAAGTAGACGGAGGAAATACAAAATTGCGTTAGGACTGTAATATGAAGATCACTAGACACTGTTAGTCGTCTCGGATGTCCAGATATTTGCATAGTCATTTTGTAGGGCACGTAAGAATTAAGTTCTGTTTAATATTTCATTGGAACCACGAAATACTTGACCTAACCTCAGTACAAAAATTACATATATATGTATAGTTTGTGTAATTTCTCCGCAGTTTTTTAGAATGCATATATGGGTTAGAGCTAACTACGTCTAAACAATGAAATGAAGGTTTATTGTTCAAAGAGAGTCCTGTATAATTTATTTGGTGCTGTAATTTCATCCTGGACTATTTATATACATGTCCTGGCGTTATAATTTAATATTGTGTATAAATTTTAATTTGGTTTTGGGAATGGAGAGGTCTTTCAAGGGGATCCTGCAAGTTTTTTAACTATAAATTAACCTTTTCATTAATATGGAAATCTGTTTGGCTAATGCTTTAAATTTGCGTCATTGGATCTGATAAATTCTGTACTTCCTGTCACTGAATATGCTACTGATCAACTTAGCATGCTTGACAACATATGTCGCATGCATCAGTAAAATATTAAATGTGGTTTTAAATAGCATATTTAATACGATATCAAGGAACATCAAATACATATAGATAAGTTATTACATTTCCTCTGAAATAACACAGGCATTTGACCACGAATTATATATGTTTTCTCTCCGGAATAGGGGCCTATATTTCCTGCTTATAGATAGATTTTCAGAGACGACCAAACATTGAATGAATCCCGCGGCGCGTAATGTTTATGCACAAAAAAATCAATACTCTGTATGAGACTTTCACGTGGATATGGCTTTGTCAAGAATCATTAAAATAGAGTTTACGATTTGGTGAAAAACTGATTACCTATACACTTTACACTGGTGTGTATGAATTCACATCGATCAATTAGGAATCTTGTGACCCGATGCGTACGGTATTTTACACTATTTGGCTCACAGCCAACTTTGCCCGGTGTTACAGTATATTGCAATGAACCAATCAGACAACGATTCCAAATGGACTAGTCCATTATGAAAGGTAATGATAGGTTAAAGACTTAAACTTTATATTTTCTAAATGTATATAAGGACGACTATAGTTTCAGGATATTATTAAAATATCCACATGCAATAGTTTTTTTGCCTTCTTTTCTGTATAATTATTCTTCATATCCATTTAAGTCAATTTGACCTAGTTTTGGTATGAGTTGCTCCCCTAGATGAATGAATCATTCCTGCAGTTGATATACACAGTGCGATATCCATTTACTACGGTTGTAGTAGGAAAACCACACGTAGCAGGGTGACAACGTGTGTAAAACTATGCATGGTTTTTAAGTGGTACAATACATACAAGGAATTAATATTATTTTTTGAAATGGATACACATGCGTTGCAGTGGTGGTGACCATTCTGTGTAGATTTCATCTTTAGCCATCTGATGCACCTGTGGAATCACAAAACGCGAGGACCGGCCTACCCGCAGCCTTCCTTGTCAGAATTTAAGTTGGACTTCCTGGGTAGGGTCGCCCGGGTGGCTAGCGGGCATCACCACCGGACCAGGGCATATGTCATCCAAACGGGATATGCTCAAGTATCTTACTCAAAAGCTCAAGTCACAGACTCTGAACGAAGTTCAGCCTTATCAAGACAAGGTGAGCCTCATATTTTAAATGGGTGGTGGGTAGGCTTAGTTTCTATTTGATTGGATTTTGTTAATTAGGCTATGGTCAGGTAAGTATTCATTAGTATATTTGTCACTTACAGGTTCTTATTGATTTCATGTTACTTGTTTTAATTGTAATTAAAGTTTCCCTCTACAGTGCATAGAGATTTTTCAATTAAAGACTTTCTACCCTTTTCAAATAGAATTAATGAGTTGTCGTGTTAAATAAAGTCTATATGTAAGACCAAACAAGGCTTATTACCCAGAATAAAAGGAGATTTACTTAAGTCTCCTTTTAATGTTGACTAATGATGGTTTCTAAGTGCACTGTACATAGTGGCACATGCCTTACTCCTTGTTAGAATTCTGGTCTAATCTACATGGAAATGCCTGTTTGTTAAAACTTCTTGTATAAACTTCCAAAATAAAGAGTTGTCCACCTGTCCATTAACTGATGAAAACATGTGTGGTAATCTGTTTCTTACCTACATTATACAATAATGTTAAAAAATGAACGACCATATACTAGAATTATATACATGTATATATTTCTAAATCTCTGTAATGACCAACAAGTATGCTGCAGAAAGAGATGGAATCACTGAAGGACACTTTTTATAAGTCATAGTGGTGATATTTTAACAAACTCTGCACCAAAGGCAATACACAAAAAGATTCAATAACTTGATGGAATCTTAGGTCCAGTAGGATTGTTCTGGATTAGGCTTTGAAGTAGGTTTGTATAAATCAGGGGAGGAGGAGGTTTACAAGGGTTTTACAGGAGACTGACATACTCAGGATAGCAGAAGTTGTACCCAGCATGGATTAGTAAGTTTGAGGATATATTCTCTTGGGGCGGTTTTAGTAAGTTATTACCCATTAACATTAGAGAAGTTCAGGGAATCTATAGTCATTAGATACTGAAAAAGGAATTGTATAAAGTACTAAAGCAACTTCTGGGGGAGAGGGGGACCACCTTGACCATGCCAGTGCATGTGTACAGGGCTAAACTTTGGTGGTGGGGTGTGGAGATAAACCTACAAGTGATTACAGATCTTATCAAGGAAGGAGTAAGCTGGGGAGGAATCTGATGATGTAGAGAATCTATAGCACATGGGCAACAGATAATCACAATATCAAATATACTTAACTACAAATAAGCTTATGTTGTACATGGAAAATGACAGACATGTATTAATGCAACAAACTCCCTAAGTACAAGTACAGATGTATATCAGGTCCTACAGACAGCACTGAAATAGCTACCTGTGTTGTTACAATGCCCCGGAGACACCATTGATAATTTAATGATCACCTATAGCCCACATTCAATTTCATTGGAAAAAATAACCGCTATTCTGTTGGAGTATAATGTATTTTTTACTGGCACTGTGCCAAGCGTGAATAATTCACTAGAAGCCAGTTATTCCTGTACACATGTCCTCCAGAGGTAAATCTGTTCAGTATCTTCTGGGTTCCCTTAAACTTTGACAATTACATAGCATTTGTGTCAGTTTAAATTTTGTAAGAGAAGTAAAATGTACACTTCAGGTTTTCTTATCTATCAAACTGGTGACGTAAAAAGAGCATTTTAATGTTTAGGGTTGAAAAATATTCCCAAAACTTATTGTAGCAGACTTTGTACATTTATTCTGGTTTATCTATAGTTTCTGGCATTGATCTTCACATTGGTCACATTCCATAATGTGTTTTGTATAACATTGGTGACTGCAGTCAGAACATGCACTAGCAATCATAATAAACCAGCATAAATTCCAGCTGGATGAGTGCATGGTTTAATAAGCAATATTAAAACATGTCTAAAGTATTAAATTAAATGAACATTAACCAAGAGTCATATTTCCATTTAGAAAATTTAATGTTTATTTCAATGTTTATTTTTGTACACAGTACAACTTATTAATTCATGAAAAGAAAATGAAATGCCTATAAATGGAACATGTTAATTGATTACTTTTAGTGCGTGACAATGCGCATGCGCCAAACTTCGACAACACAATCCATCGCAGCTTCATTTGCATATTATTTTGTCTGACGGACACCGTAATAAATCAAGGATTTCCTTCAATTTTGGATTCAAGACACATTTGTTCAATCTCAAACACATAAAGAAATTAAATTGAGATATTTTAATATGTTTTTTCATCTTTTCTTCCGCTTATCGAATTTCACAAAAAAAAAATTATTTGGTTTGGCGAAACCTACCTTTAATTGATTATAAATATGATGTCGTTGATAAAATTGAAAATATAGATTACAACTGTTGTAACATATACTGTGGGTAATAACATTTAAAGTGAGTAAAATGGTTTGTATCCTGGTGTTATAACAAAAAAAGTATTGCATTAACTATTTTATTTCAATTAATTGGAATCATTTCAGTGCCCATGGCCATTAGCCAATGAAATGTGTACATGTATAGGTACAAAGAATATGTGTACATAGTTGATGCATGTATGCATTATTGTAACATTTTAGAGTGAAATTTAAAATCTCTAAGACCGTCTAGCCATGTATGTGTAAATTATAAAGTCATCACTTTTCTCTACTGTAAAGGCAATAAATGTATATACCAGCCAGCTCTGCACCAATGGCAAATTCCTAGTTTATTTTTAGATCTGATGAAACCTCTGAGTCTAGCATTCCAGTGGCCTACACCTATCTACAAAACATGGATGTAGTATTAAAAGAAAATATTTAGTAGGTAGCACAAATTGAAAAATAAACAAAAAATTAATTCTAATGAACAACAAAGATTCTAATTGATCAGAGAGGGATACAGTGATGTTTTTAGGCTGTTGGAGAAAATGTCATACCAAATCTGTTATCATTTTTGCTTTGACTGATTACTGATGTATTAGAAATATTACTGTATCATTATGTATACACATGCAGATATCATTTGTACCATGATTACCCCTGTGACAAGGCAGTATTCAAATGGCCTGGCTTAAATTCTATAAAGATTATCTCCTGTATGTCACATTCCTAGCTAGCTATATAATACGTGTACATGGGTAGAAGGCCAATTTATCTACTAATTACAAGTAGGTCCTTTGTTTGAATGGCTTAAATAGCTTGTCAGATTCAAAACATTTATAATGTTAACAAAATATGAATATGATTTTGAATACACAGTTTGAAGGCCAATGAAGTGTACAATTTGTGTTCATATGATATTACAAATGTATCCAATAAAAACTATAGACTTTGCCATACTGCCAATTTAGTGTATGTATGGTTTGGTGTTAGAACATGTACATAGAAATGACTTATATATGTCCCTGGATGGTGATAGCTTGTTAAGTATGGATACGGGAATGTTAAGAATGCAAACAATTCAAATAACAATGTATTTTTTGGCAATTTGAAAAATTTTGTTACTGAATTATTGAAGATTATGATTGAACGATTGGCACTGGGGAGTAAGTTGTAGCAGAAATAGTGTTCAATAATTGATTGCTTTAGGGCTTATCATCGCTGTTTCAAAGAGGAGAAATTCTGCTGATTATTCTATAGGCTTGTCACGGTTTTGGTATGCTTTAATTGACATTCCTCAGGCTTTTAGCTATCTGAGCATTTTTACAGAATAATTGAAAGGTAATTGGTGTATTGGAGTCGCAATGCTGTGGTATTATTGGTATATATTTGTAATTTGATTAAATTAATATGAACAATTGATTTGACCATAGTAAATTATATATGACTAATAATTGACAGGTTTTCATGTACACTATACATATTTTTGACATCAATGGCTTTGATATTATAATTAGGTTCTATATTTATACATTCCTTACTTTCAATATGCTTTTAATAGAGTAAATAAATTCTTTGGAGAAAACATGTAAATACATAATAATTCAGAATTCATGAATTTTTAATTTGATTGGATGTTGCATTGTGTCTTTACAAAATTCAAATTTCTGTATTACTATGATGAACGTATCTGTATGATATGCACAGCCGATTGGCCGCCATTATTCATTTTTTAAATAAAAATTTTTAAAAAATGTTTTACATGGTATTTATGTAAAGTTTATAATTGGTGTTTTCTTTATTTCAGTTAGATGACGACCATGATTCTGGAACAGAATCTGACGATGAAAATCAAGACTTAGACGATGAGGAACCAAGAGGTAGGTTACTATACTGGATTTATATATAATAATAATATATAACCTCATATTCATCATCAGTATCCTTAAACATAAATGGTCTTAATTGTGTAATTGATGGGTAGGATAATTTAACAAAGTAAGTGAAAGATATATCATCATTAGTGTTTTTGTCATAATATGCTATCAAGTTGACTGGTTTGATCTGACATAGGTGACTGGCCGTATGGGTAGCTCAATTAGTATTTAGTGTTAGTTTAAAGTTCGGCAGGGTCCAAGATTTTTTTTCATTATAGATTATAGTCTAGAGAAACACATTCTGCCTATCTGGGTGAAACTTCTGTTTTTAAAAATACCTGTTACCGGTAAATACAGTACAATAATCTAACCATACACTGGTAGTACATACTGTGTAACACTGTATAACAGTGTATACATGTGGTGACCCCTGTGTGACAGAACTCCCTGTCACTGATCTCCATGTCCGATTCATGCCCTCAGCAATCATGTCAACTGTAACACCAGATCTAGATCATTACACACCACAAAACACCTTTTGAAGTATCAACAATGGTCACATGCTTGGTTGGTTATCATGTATAACTCCTCTGCTACCATCTCTGTCAATAGGCTCAGTATCGGTTTGGCAGATTTATATAGCTTTACTTTGATTACTAAACATTTAAATTGCCTATACATCATCAACTGCTTGACTGACTAGTATTGGTGTTTTAACCATTCTGATACATCTGACTTTGTGGTAAGACATACATTGTATATCTATCCTGGTCCTATCATGATCTCAACTCATATGCAAAGTTAGATTAATGTTCATATATATACAAATCTATGATGCTATACACAGCTCAACAATGTATAAAGTTATAAACAATTTATATACTTTATCTACAATGTATTACATAGAGACATACAATGTATATGTATAATGTATTACATATATATACAATGTATTATATCGAGATATACAATGTACACTTTTACATTGTATTACATATATAGATATATATATATACTGTATTACATACACATATACATTATATTACATCCATACTGTAATATGTACAGTATATACTGTAATGTGTATGTATCTTTCTTCATTTTATAAAGAAGTAGATATCCAACAGGTTTATAGGGCATTACAGACACTTATTATTATCATTTCTACCATCTACATACAGTAATCAATGGCTTGGCAGAGTTTTGCTTCCCTCAGCTTTATGCAAACAGATTACAGTCCAAGTACTTTTCATTGGTGGCTATTGATTTACAATAAATCTGTGTGCCTTGGGTCTGGCAGGTATATACCAGGCTAACAGCTCCACACACAATATCTAGCTAGCACATGCCCTAGTCATGCCTTACACCATCCTCAGATAGGGCTAGTGTACTTTGACCTACCTATCAATGTTTCTTAAAACTACAGATAATTCCAGAAATTAAAACTATCCACTGGAAAACACACAAACTTTATTTTACCTCTTTCTATGAAGAATTCCAATCTTAACTTGACCTATGAAGGTAATCAAATGCCTTTATTTTTAATCTGTCCCCACTGCCATAGTACGTGCTGAAAAAAGGGAAAAGGGGCACTTATAATTAATAACTCTCATAGTACACATATCAGCTTTACAATGGGAAGCATTATTTTCAATAAAATAATTGGCAATCATCTTCAATAATTGTATAGCATGAATTTTAGGTAATATGGGATACAATAATGATTAAATAAGCATCACACAATTGTAAAACATCATTTAATCCATGGGATGAGGGCGTTTATATAATTTCAACACCTTTTCCAGAACAGAGGAGGGGCGCTAATTATGGCAAATATGGTTTGGATGTATATATATTTATATGAATTCGCAGGTATCTTTAAGATCCCTGTGCATACGCAGTCATTAAAGTCTAATAAAGTTCAAATCCTGTTTTGACAGCTCAGTATGATTTGTGGGGACCTGTCTATCTACAAAAAACTTAAGTTATATAATTACAACTAAGTATGTTCAACGAAAGTTATAAACATTTCCATTGTGTAAGGTATGCATATGTATGTACAGTGTATAGATAAATGTCTCCTTTTTGATAAGTAGGAGTATGTAAATATGTTGTAATAAATATTAACTATACTACAGATTTTATCAGGAATTCTGGAGTCAGGAATATAATGAGTATGTATACATCAGCGTTTACTAAATGTTCTCTAAAAGCCACTTCCTGAATATTATCATATTCATGTATATATACATACTAATCCGCATGGGAGAAAACAGATCCATCTTACTAATACTGAAATCAACAAGCTTTCATTGAGATTTAAAAATGCGTAGTGGGGGTGGATGGGGGTTTGATTTGGGGTTAGTCCTACAGCTATCAATTTTAAGTGACTGTTTTATGATATTCAATATAATGTGTAACTAGCTATGTTTGTACCTTAGAGGTGTAACGATTCATCGATGTATTGCATCGCTTGGTGGTGCACCGATGTATTGCTATACTTAAAAATAAAAATTAAACATTGGATTATCTCCCTTGCCAATGTCAGCAGAACCTTTATTGTAACTAAATGGCGGAATCCCACGAGGAGCAAAATACTAATTTGTGTCAGCGCCTGTGGCCTATAAGGTCACTTGCTGGTCTTATGCAAGTTGATCTGTCTACTAAATCTAGTGAAGGAAAGTGGGAAATGAATAAAAGTTGCATCTTTTGTAATGAATGTAATCAAAAGCTAAAGTATTCCAGAAATACAACCAACCTAACAACACATTTACAATGGAACCACGACGTTCGAAGTGTCAAAATATCGTGATACGTATCATATCATGACCCCTGTATCGTGATACACATTGTATCGTCACATACCACGCGATACACAGCACTATTTAATATTGTTGTCCTATAAGTACATGAAAGGTAACGGTAATATCTCATAGTTTAACGTATTCATAGCATTTCATTTTTTTTTCATTCAAAATTGGATTATCCTGATAATTCACACAACAAGTTGGTACCCTATATAACTGTTCTGAGGGTTTTATATTACAGTTATTGTATGCATGTGTATTCCTACATGCCAAATACACGTAACAGTACTACATTATTTCGTACATTTAAAGCCCACACCCTTATATCTAGACACAAATCAGTAGAATTGAAAATTTATAGGTATAAATTAATATTGTAGTAAACATTTTATTTTATCTTGCAATGCAAAAATAGCCTTTACTGATTTGTTGGTAAACAAATGGAAACTGAAGGGTTTTTTTTCAGTATAGGAAAAGGTGGGGCAGATATCTAGGTGAATGTGTTTATGGAGTATAGGGAAGGGTGGGGCAGATATCTAGGTAGATGTGTTTATGGAGTATAGGGAAGGGTGGGGCAGATATCTATAGGTGGATGTGTTTATGGAGTATATAGGGAAGGGTGGGGCAGATATCTAGGTGGATGTGTTTATGGAGTATAGGGAAGGGTGGGGGCAGATATCTAGGTGGATGTGTTTATGGAGTATAGGGAAGGGTGGGGCAGATATCTAGGTGGATGTGTTTATGGAGTATAGGGAAGGGTGGGGCAGATATCTAGGTGGATGTGTTTATGGAGTATAGGGAAGGGTGGGGGCAGATATCTAGGTGGATGTGTTTATGGAGTATAGGGAAGGGTGGGGCAGATATCTAGGTGAATGTGTTTATGGAGGATCAAATGCTTTTGTAAATCCAATTCAATTTCAAGTGCCCTGGGAATTTTCAGATTGTCAAGAGCCCTGCTGGACTAGTACTCTTCATAGGTAAAATACGGTACCTTGTGTTCACGTGTTTACATATAGGTATTAGTGTGCACAGAAATGATTTCATAGGATTACATCATTGTATTCAATCTAATTATATTGATCATGCAATTCTAAAATTTACAATAACGATAACCTTCGGGTTGGGCTTTGTTTGTCAAGGTAATGGTGTACAACATATTCAAGAGGTGTGTACATGAACATTAGGAACACTGTCTGTGTGGGCAGATATACAGGTATATAGTATTTTTACCCATGCGTAGGTGGAACATGTACTTGAGTGGCTATAATCCTAAACAAAACATTAGTATGTGGCCTAACGGAGCGATGTCGGATCCATGCACCCATTATACCTCAAATTCTCAACACTGAATTGTAATAAACACAGGTGCAAAAATATATCTGTCAATGGAATAATACTAGAATATATCTATAAAAGTTGGTGAATGTGTAATTAATCTTGCAGGGACTTGTAACTGTCGTTGGCTGATGTATTAAATTTCCAATTTGAATACAGCTGCTTTCAGTTGAGGTGTAAATATTTCCCTGTTTTCCATGTATGTTAATTAGGAGTTAGATCTTCTACATTGTTGACTTACATCTGTCTAAATATGATACAGAGAAATGTACTTCAAATGTAGTGGTTATGGATTCCATTCTACACACATGTACATGATTTTTGACATCACAGTGTCATTGATTCTTCTGTAAAAAAATTGAGAATAAATCAATGTTAAAAAAATACTTTGTTATACTCTAAATAGGTATTTATAGGTAACATAACTCAAACCTGCTACTTATAAAGCACTTATAGACATATAAATACCTATATGTAAACGATGATTGACTCGTAGGTCTAACAAGGCTGAATTGCATTTTCATGGCAGTATAAAAAATTGCTGTTTTCTATGTGAATATTAAAAAAAAATGAATTTCGCTATAGGTATTTATATTATATAAAATTGAGGATGGCACTTAGACTGTATAGCACAGCTCCCTTGGTACTTGTGAAAGGTGATTGTTGATTAGCTGTAGGTCAGACATCATACAACTAGAGTGTTTGTAAACAAATTAATATTTCGTACTGTTTATCTAATAGTCAAGTATTGTTATCAGCAGTCAAACATCAATACTGCTTGTAGATATAATGTCATAGTTGGTTTACATACATTGTTGCTAGAGGGGAAGAGGTCGGAAAGGTTGTGGAGATCTGGAGTGTCCACGCACAGAGATCTGGAGTGTCCACGGAGATCTGGTCATTGATTACCTGTCGGACGGCATGTACTGACCACACAGATTACTCTATAATTAGCCTGGTTCTATAATCAGAGGGATGAAATTAAAGTCGGATCTAAATTAGCTTTACTGATGTTTGTCCATATAATGTCAACAGCATTAACAGTTCCCTCTAAACACACCTGTCCTGTTTCATCTGACCAGAAATGACATGTACCATGTCGTCACATATTGATCACATGATCATGACCACGCATATCCAACATTATAGATCACATGACCATCTTATTCAGTCTTTCCATATTACAGAGTTAGCTCCCTTGTGGGTAGGTATCGATTGTTACCTCATAATTTTGTGAACGCAATTCACGTTTTCTCCGAAAAGTATGAGGAGACGCAGCATATGTCACAATTAATATCTACTTACAAGGGCAGATAACTTGTAATATGCAAATACAGAATACTATAGGTCAGTCACATGATCATTTAATGTTATATGTTGGTCACATGACCATGTATTTGATGCTTGAGATACTTGATCATTCGATCATTGTACCTATATATACTACAAGTCACATGACCATGATCATCCTAAATACATCATATATTACATGCTTTTGTATCTACTACCATAAATTATAGGTCATTCTTTTACTATAGGTCACATGATCATATACTTATAATTACTATATACTATGAGTCACATGACATGTATCTAAAGGTCATGTGTCAATGTAAATTTTACATCCAAATGTGCTACAGGTCACATGATAAAAATGGCTTGTTTCTTCTGAAATTGATGATGACAACTAGTCTTTCTGATTTCTACCTGGTAACAAGCTGGCTCCCTCAGGTGGAGACATTGGGACTTGAAGGTGCTATTGTATTTGTTGAACAAAGGTAGGACATCTGTACTCTATAAACCAGGGTCAACAGCCTATCACTATAATGGTAGTACTGATGGTAGGATATCTGTACTCTATAAACCAGAGTCAACAGCCTATCACTATAATGGTAGTACTGATGGTAGACAGGTAAACAAAGGTAGGATATCTGTACTCTATAAACCAGGGTCAACAGCCTTTCACTATCATGGTAGTACTGATGGTAGGCAGGTACACAAAGGTAGGATATCTGTACTCTATAAACCAGGGTCAACAGCCTATCACTATAATGGTAGTACTGATGGTAGACAGGTAAACAAAGGTAGGATATCTGTACTCTATAAACCAGGGTCAACAGCCTTTCACTATCATGGTAGTACTGATGGTAGGCAGGTACACAAAGGTAGGATATCTGTACTCTATAAACCAGGGTCAACAGCCTATCACTATAATGGTAGTACTGATGGTAGGCAGGTACACAAAGGTAGGATATCTGTACTCTATAAACCAGGGTCAACAGCCTATCACTATAATGGTAGTACTGATGGTAGGCAGGTACACAAAGGTAGGATATCTGTACTCTATAAACCAGGGTCAACAGCCTTTCACTATCATGGTAGTACTGATGGTAGGCAGGTACACAAAGGTAGGATATCTGTACTCTATAAACCAGGGTCAACAGCCTATCACTATAATGGTAGTACTGATGGTAGGCAGGTAAACAAAGGTAGGATATCTGTACTCTATAAACCAGGGTCAACAGCCTATCACTATCATGGTAGTACTGATGGTAGGCAGGTAAACAAAGGTAGGATATCTGTACTCTATAAACCAGGGTCAACAGCCTATCACTATAAGGGTAGTACTGATGGTAGGCAGGTAAACAAAGGTAGGATATCTGTACTCTATAAACCAGGGTCAACAGCCTATCACTATCATGGTAGTACTGATGGTAGGCAGGTAAACAAAGGTAGGATATCTGTACTCTATAAACCAGGGTCAACAGCCTATCACACTATAATGGTAGTACTGATGGTAGGCAGGTAAACAAAGGTAGGATATCTGTACTCTATAAACCAGGGTCAACAGCCTATCACTATCATGGTAGTACTGATGGACAGTGATGGTAGGATATCTGTACTCTATAAACCAGAGTCAACAGCCTATCACTATCATGGTAGTACTGATGGTAGGCAGGTAAACAAAGGTAGGATATCTGTACTCTATAAACCAGGGTCAACAGCCTTTCACTATCATGGTAGTACTGATGGTAGGATATCTGTACTCTATAAACCAGAGTCAACAGCCTATCACTATAATGGTAGTACTGATGGTAGGATATCTGTACTCTATAAACCAGAGTCAACAGCCTATCACTATAATGGTAGTACTGATGGTAGACAGGTAAACAAAGGTAGGATATCTGTACTCTATAAACCAGGGTCAACAGCCTTTCACTATCATGGTAGTACTGATGGTAGGCAGGTACACAAAGGTAGGATATCTGTACTCTATAAACCAGGGTCAACAGCCTATCACTATAATGGTAGTACTGATGGTAGGCAGGTAAACAAAGGTAGGATATCTGTACTCTATAAACCAGGGTCAACAGCCTATCACTATCATGGTAGTACTGATGGTAGGCAGGTACACAAAGGTAGAATATCTGTACTCTATAAACCAGGGTCAACAGCCTATCACTATAATGGTAGTACTGATGGTAGGCAGGTAAACAAAGGTAGGATATCTGTACTCTATAAACCACGGTCAACAGCCTATCACTATAATGGTAGTACTGATGGTAGGCAGTTAAACCAAATCCAGCCCAGATAAGGCTACAAGTGAAAAAGTTCAAACTACAGCCACATGTGTTTATGTTTGATCAGCCATAAAGTGGGCACCACTGTATATATAATGATAGTGTAGCCCATGGCCATAACTAGCTATATTACAAGCCATTATATATAATTAAAAACACTATCCCTCAGTTAATTTTACTGAAACACTTGGTAGGCAAATTAGTATGAATCTCAAAGCTATACCTACAATTATGGGGGCACCATATGTTGTGGTACGATGGATGTCATGTTGAATTGTAGAGACATTAGTCCTAGAAACCTATAATGTGGATCAAATGAGTAAGTACAGATGATGTTATATTATTGACACTACAGCATGATCTATAGACTGACAAGGAATTCAAAGCTACATGATCTCCCAATAAATTTATCAAAAGTTGTATTTTGAAAAGTTTCAAGTGATGGGGATATAATCTAGTTGAATAATCAAACTGACATTCTTATGAAAAATATGGCCGTTGATAGCTCTACATGATTCATATAATATTCATAGAGAAATGTGAAATGTTAGCATAAACACATATCTCTAATTGTTATACATATTTTGCAATCTGTTTGCACAGACTTCTTTGTCTATGTACATATATATGTCTATTAATTTAAACACATATATTTATATATATTTTATACATACATTGTCTCATACAGTGCTCAGATATACATTTTCTAGCTTGTGAAGAGGACAGCAGTACTATGTATGTCACATTGACATTAAACTTAAAAGTACAATTATATGACCTAAATCTTGCAAAGCTTTTATAAATCGTTGACATTTTCACTTAGGTATAATAGGGTTTCTTTTTCACTAGTGGATTCAAAATTCATTGTAACAACAACAAGTTCTCTTCAATAGGGTTTCTTTTTTCAAAAGTTATTCAGAACTCACCAAAACAACAAAAAGTTCAAACTGAATGAAAGTGTTAGAAGTAAACAGAGTTTGAGGCTTATATACAGCTCTTGATAAGTCAGCTGGGGGTTGTGAAGGACTTAGCAGTCCAAGACACCCAGAGGTCTGGCTTGATATATATTTAGGGATTTCTTATAATTACTATGTCAATAACCTTGTCAGTCAGTTTCTTATTTTTCTGACTGGGTGCACACAAATAAAATTATAAGTTTTGCTGTGAGGCAAGAAATAAAAACCATTAGTCAAATATAAAAGCAATAGTTGTGAACATTTATATTGTGTTCCCCATTGAGAGTACATGTATAGCTAAATAGCAATGCTATTTGGTTGTCATAAACCTTTTATGTTTGCACACATTAGGTGATATTGGGAGGAAGGACACGCTTAGGAACTTAAGCTACTTGTTTATGTAAGTGCTGTGAGGTATTATTGCCTGTCTGAACTACCGGCCTATATCGTTATTGGCTGTGTTAAGATGGCCTGAGTGGTCCGAGCAATCAATCATTGTGACCTTGAAGTGTCTTTGACACTGAAGGAGCCTGCATTATATTGTGTGTACATTGTGGTGAAAATGACCTGCAATTAGATCTTCCTTGTTGGAACAATGTTCTACATGACCTAACAGCAAGTCCTTAGATTGTCTAGAAGCTTTCATCTCTACTTGTCTTCTACACACTGATATAATGTGTTATCTATTGGGTTACATCTCTACTTGTCTTCTACACACTGATATAATGTGTTATCTATTGGGTTACATCTCTACTTGTCTTCTACACACTGATATAATGTTATCTATTGGGTTACATCTCTACTTGTCTTCTACACACTGATATAATGTGTTATCTATTGGGTTACATCTCTACTTGTCTTCTACACACTGATATAATGTGTTATCTATTGGGTTACATCTCTACTTGTCTTCTACACACTGATATAATGTGTTATCTATTGGGTTACATCTCTACTTGTCTTCTACACACTGATATAATGTGTTATCTATTGGGTTACATCTCTACTTGTCTTCTACACACTGATATAATGTGTTATCTATTGGGTTACATCTCTACTTGTCTTCTACACACTGATATAATGTGTTATCTATTGGGTTACATCTCTACTTGTCTTCTACACACTGATATAATGTGTTATTGGTTCCTACTCACTACACTGATATAATGTGTTATCTATTGGGTTACATCTCTACTTGTCTTCTACACTGATTAATGTATCTATGGGTTACATCTCTACTGTCTTCTACACACTGATATAATGTGTTATCTATTGGGTTACATCTCTACTTGTCTTCTACACACTGATATAATGTGTTATCTATTGGGTTACATCTCTACTTGTCTTCTACACACTGATATAATGTGTTATCTATTGGGTTACATCTCTACTTGTCTTCTACACACTGATATAATGTGTTATCTATTGGGTTACATCTCTACTTGTCTTTCTACACACTGATATAATGTGTTATCTATTGGGTTACATCTCTACTTGTCTTCTACACACTGATATAATGTGTTATCTATTGGGTTACATTCTATGTACTTGTCTTCTACACACACTGATATTCATGGTTACATCTCTACTGTCTTCTACACACTGATATAATGTGTTATCTATTGGGTTAATCTTATCTCTTGTTACTTGTCTTCTACACACTGATATAATGTGTTATCTATTGGGTTACATCTCTACTTGTCTTCTACACACTGATATAATGTGTTATCTATTGGGTTACATCTGATTAAATGTGTTATCTATTGGGTTACATCTCTACTTGTCTTCTACACACTGATATAATGTGTTATCTATTGGGTTACATCTCTACTTGTCTTCTACACACTGATATAATGTGTTATCTATTGGGTTACATCTCTACTTGTCTTCTACACACTGATATAATGTGTTATCTATTGGGTTACATCTCTACTTGTCTTCTACACACTGATATAATGTGTTATCTATTGGGTTACATCTCTACATTGGGTACATCTCTACTTGTCTTCTACACACTGATATAATGTGTTATCTATTGGGTTACATCTCTACTTGTCTTCTACACACTGATATAATGTGTTATCTATTGGGTTACATCTCTACTTGTCTTCTACACACTGATATAATGTGTTATCTATTGGGTTACATCTCTACTTGTCTTCTACACACTGATATAATGTGTTATCTATTGGGTTACATCTCTACTGATTTCCCATACTTCCACTATCCTGTACAGCTGACCAACCCCTAGTTGACCCTTTTGTACATGCACAATTCAGCATTTCCTGTTTACTGCCAAAACTAAATCACTGGTTATACCAAAACTAAATCAGTACATCATTGATTTCATTGCATGGCTATATATGACTGAGGAAATAAAGATTGAGGGGGAGAAGTATGAAAACGTAAATGTATGTTTTGGAGATTTCCTTAGAATCTCACAGAAAGACACTGGAGCATTCTCAATTTATAGACCATACATGTAGTTTTATCCTTCAAGGTAGCCAACTTGTGTATAATATGTTGTAATGATATCATAGTCTAGTTGTTACAATGACACTCTGCTGTGGGGAAAACGCAGGTGTGATCAATGTGTACATAATACCTTTGGTCTCTGATTCTGATGTGAGATAACTAATATATTTTATCTCAGTCTGTGATATACCTCATTCGTTCTGTCTCTGATGTTCCAGATGCTATGTCCCACAATGACACGTCCAGCTATGGGAGTGTGTCCCCTGACAACCAGCCACCCAGCCCGCTGATGCAGGTACTGGACTCCAACGCCACAACACACGAAATCAGCGAACACAACCTGGACAGCATCAGTTGTACTTCAGACTTTGAGCGTCACAGTCTAGACTTTGATAGACACAGCTCTGAGGAGGAGCTGGAAATCATCCATAGGGAAGTGGTCGCTGAGAAACGAAAATGGTCACAGGTGAATAATCGCAATTGTGAAAGTGCAAGTTCTTCTGACGAGGAAGTGAAAGAACTTATGTCAGAACCTCAGCCAGTGTTATTTAGGTGTTCTCCTCCTCAAGGCATTCATAAACTCAATAACAACAGTGTAAACAACAACAACATTAGTAACCATAACAATAACTTTTCTTGTACTAACATTACGGTCATCAGCTCCAGTTATGGTGAACCGACAAATCTTAGGAGCAAAAATAGTCTAAATAATAATGTCAAGTCCCAATTACACATAAATAAGGTGACTCCTATCTCAGTTATGAGTGTGTCACCTAGGAAACGACATCGACAGACAACTACCTCTGATACTCCTCCATATACTGCCGACCTGGCACAGTCTGCTACAGTCATACGCAGACCTTGTCTCGATTTTGAAAAAATGCAGGTAAGAATATTTAAGCGATTTAAAACTCTTGTCAATTAGATATTACCTGCACGATAGATGATATTGTCCCTCTTTGTGTTTTCACTAGTTAAATATTTTTGCAGAATAGTTGTTTCTGGAAATTCTCAGGAGGCAAACATTTGCAGAATTTTCATCTTTATTTAATATTTCATATTCATGTACATTACATATTTTTTGTTGTATATATTTTCTCATGGCAAGAAAACATTTAACTGTGAAAATAAAAGAGTTTTACAATACATTGTTGCTTTGAATTATGTGATTTTTTTTTGCTTCATTGTTGTTTTTGCATGCAAAAAGTTTACATGGAAATCAGTGTGAGGTCAAGATAATAGACTGACCACCAGTATTTAAAATGTAGTACAATTATAATTCAATTTTGCATTACAATTTTAGTAACTGTATTGTAAAGCATATAACAAAAAAATGACCATTACAGTATCTGATTTCAAACATGGTGGCCAGTCTATTGAGACGGATATGAAGCAGGAATTTTATCTGTAGGAAATAAAAAGAACAAAGGAATTAAAACCAAAAACATTTTTGCACACATATCGAAAGAGCAATCATAAAGATTTTGTTTTATTAATAAGAAAAATTGCAACCGAATTCAATTGTTTCAAATAGTTCTAAAAGATAAAGAGGTGATAGCTCGGATAAGTGCAGTATTTATGTAATACAGAGTAAAATCCCTGGTACATAACAATCACCAGGCTTTTTCTGCATGCTTCTCATAGGATATGTGTTAGTAGTTCCCCTCAGTAGCATTCTAGATCCTTCAGAAGCTTGTTGATTGGGGTTGTTGCCGATGAACATGTCTGGATTGTTCAAAAGCTTTTACTATAAATGTGTTAAACTAAAATAATGAGTTTTTGATTCATTCATTGTCTTGTTTATTTTCAAATGAAAAGTTTGAAGTTTACACAAACCAGATGGCTGTATGTTGTATGTTATTTCCTTTGTTTACTGAAGGTGTTACACAAATCAATAGCCTGTTTCAACATTAGTAGGTCTGGACAGCTCCACCCCAGCTTTTATATAGGTCATCAAAAAATACCTTTATTAACATCCAAGAAGTTATAATAGCTTTCTGGGATGCCATTAATTTGAAGGACAATATGTATACTAACACTGGTGAAAGCTGTTTAAAGTAAATAAGATAGGTGTAGAGGAGTGAAGTTTAATACATAGTCGTTAGTATAAATCGTGTTGAAAGCGAAGATTTGTATGACTCATCAGAAAAGTACAGCAAGGACAAGTGAGAGAAGACATAAAATGTACACTCTGACAGTGCCATAAAGGTTCTGGGTTTATCTGCTCTAGTATCCTACTAAAATGCCTTATAAAGATTGGACCATAAATAGTCCATTTTCTGCTCCATTGTATCCAATCTCCAGAGGAAAACACTCGCAGATACATCACAACAGCTTTATGAGTTTCCAATTCATTTACAATATCATACCATTCGAGCACATTCATTGAGATTTTATACATGGGAAGTAAGGTTTACGAGTGTAATGATCACAGTTACTGCATACATATTTACTGTTATTAGGAGGAGGAGAGGCACTGTTACAAATATCAAAAATGGAGAGAATTGAGTAGAATTATGGAATTATTTACTCTTTGTTGATGATAAAGTTATCTTCTCTTGGATTGTGATAGGTTGTCTCTTGGTTAAAATGGACTGCCTTCTCTTTTATTGAGATGGATTGTCTCCTCTTGGTGAAGATAAGTTATCTGTTCTCTCTTTATTCTAGATGGTATTTTTTCCTTTTAGTTTGAAGTGGGTTGTCTTCTCTTGAATGCGAATGCTAATCTCCCCTTTGCTTGAAACGTGGTTGTTTCCTCCTTGGTGGATTAGAAACTCTTGATTGGGTGTTTTATGATTCTTCTTCCAGACAGATGAAATGAGGTGGTGACATGTGGTCATGGTATTTTCAGACAGACTGTTTGTTGTTCATTTAGACTCGAGCTTTCTAACTGTGACAGTTTAAATTTACCAGCCAGACTACTGTGATTCAATTTGTTTAAATTGTCATCCTTCTGCAATTTTTGTCCATGGTGTTGTCAAGTAGCAATGAGATTTGGTTTAATCCCATTTATTGGTTTGGCAGTCGTCCAACTTGTCCAATTTTTATTCTGTGTTGCTAAACCGTTTCTTGCCTTTCCTCTTACACTGATCTACTGACACCTTTCTACACACAAATGATGGTGGCTTTGTACCAGGGCTTACTTTGTAAACTGTTTCCATGTCCTATTTAATGCCAGCTCACTTTCAAAAGATCTAGTACTGAAAGTCACTGATCTGTTAAACAAGCTCTCGGAGATGAACTTATTGAGCTACATCTTTATTGATGTAGTCACAGTTGTATAAAAACAAGACTTTTCCAATGTGACCATTCACGCAGAATGAAATTCGCGCTAGCTTTGTATAAAGGAAATAAAGGTTTATGTCAACATAGCTCAATGATTGGACTGTATATAATCAAGCTTTTACCCCCAGCTTATGTTACATTGTAAACACCATTTGGTAATTAAATGGAAGTGATGTAAGAAAGTTTCTGTTATAGAAAAAAATCAGTTTCATAAAGCAAGGACTCATTTGTTTGATAGACATAGCTAGAGCTAAGCAACATGTACTTGATTGGTACAATGAGTTTACACACAGGTAATATTGTCACAAACAACAAGCTGAGGAGGTAGGGGGGAATGGTACAGTAGATGGTAGGAGGATGATAAATTGTGTGAAGTGACCCATCACTGAGCTTACTCTGGCAGTAGAAAACCAGTGATGCCTTGGTTTGACCCCTGAATGATTGGGAAGTGGAAACAAGTGGACACATATTGGTCAGCGGCTATTGCTTTCATTAGCATGTATTGACTAGCTGTCCATCAGGAGTGAGAGAGCCCTGTATGACCCCCATGTACTGACCAGAATGTGGAAGATGTATTATACACACAGATCAGCATTGCAGGGGGTGGGGGGCTTGATTGGATCCTAATCATATGATTGGTTCCCTACAGAAGCCTGTAATAGAGCTGATGTAGTCTTACAGGTCATTAGATAGAGCTATACCATTTGGGACTCTACAGAGGCCATGGCCACACAGATGAACACTCACTGCTAGAATAAACACTGCTCTAAAAGAAAGGTTAACACTCAATAAAGGATTTAACATTCAATACACAAATGAACACTCAGTATGTAGACGAACATTTTCTAACCTGTACTGATTGAAGGTGCTCTCGTTTATATTGATCTGCATCAGTTTTTAGTACTCTGCCTTAGATCATGTATAATTATCAGGACAGAAAAACCTCACAGTTACTTCAGTGCCAGTCAATTTCATCATGTTTTCATCATGCTAAATGGAAAGTGAGATTGGTCCAGGCTAAATGGATTGCGATTGGTCATTATAAAGCCAATTGGTATTTATAGAGACCATCTGCCTAAAGTCAACCTGCTAGGATCCAGCTGCCAGTTGGAAAATCTTGTTACAACAATCGGTCACAAACAGTGATATCAATAGGTCATTATAGTTTGATTTGGCCACAAATCAGGTGTTGTATTAGTATTAGGTATAAGACATGTCTAGTGTTGTATTTGGTGTTAGGCTTAAGACATATCTAGTGTTGTGTTTGGTGTCAGGTTTAAGACATGTCTAGTTTTGCGTTGATATAAGGTATAAGACATATCTAGTGTTGTTTGGTGTCAGGTCTAAGACATGTCTAGTGTTGCATTGATATCAGGTATAAGACATATCTAGTGTTGTGTTTAGTGTCAGGTCTAAGACATGTGTAGTGTTGCGCTGATATCAGGTATAAGACATATCTAGTGTTGTGTTTGGTGTCAGGTCTAAGACATGTTTAGTGTTGCATTGATATCAGGTATAAGACATGTCTAGTGTTGTGTTTGGTGTCAGGTCTAAGACATGTCTAGTGTTGTGTTGGTACCAGGTCTAAGACATGTCTAGTGTTGTGTTTGGTATCAGGTCTAAGACATGTCTAGTGTTGTGTTGTTATCAGGTCTAAGACTAGTGTTGTGTTGATATCAGGTTTGAGACATGTTTAGTGTTGTGTTGATATCGGGTATAAGACATGTCTAGTGTTGTGTGTGTATCAGGCCTACGACATGTCTAGTGTTGTGTTTGGTATCACGTCAAAGACATGTCTAGTGTTGTGTTGTTATCAGGTCTAAGACTAGTGTTGTGTTGATATCAGGTTTGAGACATGTTTAGTGTTGCGTTGATATCAGGTATAAGACATATCTAATGTTGTTTGGTGTCAGGTCTAAGACATGTCTAGTGTTGTGTTTGGTGTCAGGCTTAAGACATATCTAGTGTTGTGTTTGGTGTCAGGTATAAGACATGTCTAGTGTTGCATTGATATCAGGTATAAGACATATCTAGTGTTGTGTTTGGTGTCAGGTCTAAGACATGTGTAGTGTTGCTTTGATATCAGGTCTAAGACATGTCTAGTGTTGTGTTTGTTGTCAGGTCTAAGATATGTCTAGGTTTGTGTTGGTACCAGGTCTAAGACATGTCTAGTGTTGTGTTTGGTATCAGGTGTAAGACATGTCTAGGTTTGTGTTGGTACCAGGTGTAAGACATGTCTAGTGTTGTGTTTGGTATCAGGTCTAAGACATGTCTAGTGTTGTGTTTGGTGTCAGGTCTAAGACATGTCTAGTGTTGTGTTTGGTGTCAGGTCTAAGACATGTCTAGTGTTGCGTTGAGATCGGGTATAAGACATGTCTAGTGTTGTGTTTGGTGTCAGGTCTAAGACATGTCTAGTGTTGTGTTTGGTGTCAGGTCTAAGACATGTCTAGTGTTGTATTTGGTATCAGGTATAAGACATGTCTAGTGTTGTGTTGATATCAGGTTTGAGAAATGTCTAGTGGGTTGAGACATGTCTAGTGTTGTGTTGATATCGGGTATAAGACATGTCTAGTGTGTGTGTGTGTATCAGGCCTAAGACATATCTAGTGTTGTGTTGATATCAGGTCTAAGACATGTCTAGTGTTGTGTTGGTACCAGGTCTAAGACATGTCTAGTGTTGTGTTGGTATCAGGTCTAAGACATGTCTAGTGTTGTGTTGATATCGGGTATAAGACATGTCTAGTGTTGTGTTGGTATCAGGTCTAAGACACTATGACATGTCTAGTGTTGTGTTGATATCAGGTCTAAGACATGTCTAGTGTTGTATTTGGTATCAGGTATAAGATATGTCTAGTGTTGTGTGGATATCAGGTTTGAGACATGTCTAGTGTTGTGTTGATATCGGGTATAAGACATGTCTAGTGTTGTGTTGGTATCAGGTCTAAGACATGTCTAGTGTTGTGTTGGTATCAGGTCTAAGATATGTCTAGTGTTGTATTTGGTATCAGGTATAAGACATGTCTAGTGTTGTGTTTGGTGTCAAGTCTAAGACATGTCTAGGTTTGTGTTGGTACCAGGTCTAAGACATGTCTAGTGTTGTGTTTGGTGTCAAGTCTAAAACATGTCTAGGTTTGTGTTGGTACCAGGTCTAAGACATGTCTAGTGTTGTATTTGGTGTCAGGTGTAAGACATGTCTAGTGTTGTGTTTGGTGTCAGGTATAAGACATGTCTAGTGTTGTGTTTGGTGTCAAGTCTAAGACATGTCTAGGTTTGTGTTGGTACCAGGTCTAAGACATGTCTAGTGTTGTGTTTGGTATCAGGTATAAGACATGTTTGACATGTCAGGTGTAAGACATGTCTAGTGTTGTGTTTGGTGTCAGGTATAAGACATGTCTAGTGTTGTGTTTGGTGTCAAGTCTAAGACATGTCTAGGTTTGTGTTGGTACCAGGTCTAAGACATGTCTAGTGTTGTGTTTGGTATCAGGTATAAGACATGTCTAGTGTTGTGTTTGGTGTCAAGTCTAAGACATGTCTAGTGTTGTGTTTGGTGTCAAGTCCAAGACATGTCTAGTGTTGTGTTTGATGTCAGGTATAAGACATGTCTAGTGTTGTGATTGGTGTCAAGTCTAAGACATGTCTAGGTTTGTGTTGGTACCAGGTCTAAGACATGTTTAGTGTTGTGTTTGGTGTCAGGTGTAAGACATGTCTAGTGTTACATTGATATCAGGTCTAAGACATGTCTAGTGTTACGTTGATATCAGGTATAAGACATATCTAGTGTTGTGTTTGGTGTCAGGTCTAAGACATGTTTAGTGTTGCATTGATATCAGGTATAAGACATATCTAGTGTTGTGTTTTGTGTCAGGTCTTAGACATGTCTAGTGTTGTGTTGGTACCAGGTCTAAGACATATGTAGTGTTGTGTTTGGTGTCAGGTCTAAGACATGTCAAGTGTTGCGTTGATATCAGGTATAAGACATATCTAGTGTTGTGTTTGGTGTCAAGTCTAAGACATGTCTAGTGTTGTGTTGATATCAGGTATAAGACATGTCTAGTGTTGTGTTGGTACCAGGTCTAAGACATGTCTAGTGTTGTGTTGTTATCAGGTCTAAGACTAATGTTGTGTTGATACCAGGTTTGAGACATGTTTAGTGTTGTGTTGATATCGGGTATAAGACATGTCTAGTGTTGTGTGTGTATCAGGCCTAAGACATATCTAGTGTTGTGTTTGGTGTCAGGTCTAAGACATGTCAAGTGTTGTGTTGGTACCAGGTCTAAGACATGTCTAGTGTTGTGTTGGTACCAGGTCTAAGACATGTCTAGTGTTGGGTTTGGTATCAGGTCTAAGACATGTCTAGTGTTGTGTTGTTATCAGGTCTAAGACTAATGTTGTGTTGATACCAGGTTTGAGACATGTTTAGTGTTGTGTTGATATCGGGTATAAGACATGTTTAGTGTTGTGTGTGTATCAGGCCTAAGACATGTCTAGTGTTGTGTTTGGTACCAGGTCTAAGACATGTCTAGTGTTGTGTTGGTACCAGGTCTAAGACATGTCTAGTGTTGTGTTTGGTATGGTATCAGGTCTAAGACATGTCTAGTGTTGTGTTGTTATCAGGTCTAAGACTAATGTTGTGTTGATACCAGGTTTGAGACATGTCTAGTGTTGTGTTGATATCGGGTATAAGACATGTCTAGTGTTGTGTGTGTATCAGGCCTAAGACATGTCTAGTGTTGGGTTTGGTGTCAGGTCTAAGACATGTCTAGTGTTGTGTGTGGTATTAGGTCTAAGACATGTTTAGTGTTGTGTTGGTATCAGGTCTAAGACATGTCTAGTGTTGTGTTTGGTGTTAGGTATAAGACATGTCTAGTGTTGTGTTTGGTATCAGGTCTAAGACATGTTTAGTGTTGTGATGGTATCACGTCTAAGACATGTATTGTGTTTGGTGTCAGGTCTAAGACATGTCTAGTATTGTGTTGGTTCCAGGTCTAAGACATGTCTAGGGTTGTGTTGGTATCAGGTCTAAGACATATCTAGTTTCCTTGGTAGTTTGATGTCAGGGCTAAGAGTAAGATACATGTCAAGTGTTGTGTTGGTGATTTGGTGTTAAAGAGAAGAAAGAAGTTATTTTGGTTGTTCTGGGTTCCTGCTTGTATTTTAGAGTTATGTAGTATACTTATGGTACAGGTAGATATGACATTGCTACCAGTATTTTACCTCGGAGTTGATAAGTCACTAGTGGTCAGCTTTGTGTGTATATACCACAATCATGTCAAGGCAATATACACATTCTAATATTTACCTTGCTATATAGCCTGTAGTGACCTTTGTGGATCCTCAAGGTCATCTGTATTGTCTAGTATTATGGTGGAAACCTATATTATATTACCGCTAGTGTGATAGGACAAACACTCTATCATATCTCCAACCTGTATGTAAATAACACTCTATTATTGAATTTTGTTGGCAATGGCCTCATTTAACACCTGATCAAATTTATCATGATCCTGGCAAAAATATTAACAGTCATTGTAACATTGATATACATAGTGAGGTGGTGGAGAAGGTGGCCAGCCAAACATAGCTAAAACTTTAATATCACTTTGGTCTATATATCTTATCAAATACAAATACATGCAAATAATGTTGTGACAAAAAGTTGACAAATTTGAAATTCTTCTAGATATGCATGTATATAACACTATATGATATCTGTATATGTGTAACACTATATGATATCTGTGTAACACTATATGATATTTGTGTAACACTATGTGATATCTGTGTTACACTATAATATCTGTGTAACACTATGATATCTGTGTAACACTATATGATATTGGTGTAACACTATGTGATATCTGTGTAACACTATATGATATCTGTGTAACACTATATGATATCTGTGTAACACTATATGATATCTGTGTAACACTATGTGATATCTGTGTAACACTATATGATATCTGTGTAACACTATATGATATCTGTGTAACACTATATGATATCTGTGTAACACTATATGATATCTGTATGTGTAACACTATATGATATCTGTGTAACACTATATGATATCTGTGTAACACTATATGATATCTGTATGTGTAACACTATATGATATCTCTGTAACACTATATGATATCTGTGTAACACTATATGATATCTGTATGTGTAACACTATATGATATCTGTGTAACACTATATGATATCTGTATGTGTAACACTGTATGATATCTGTGTAACACAGTATGATATCTATGTAGCACTGTATGATATTTGTGTAACACTATATGATATCTGTGTAACACTATACTATATATACTATATATCTGTGTAACACTGTATGATATCTGTATGTGTAACACTGTATGATATCTGTATGTGTAACACAGTATGATATCTATGTAGCACTGTATGATATTTGTGTATGTGTAACACTATATGATATCTGTATGTGTAACACTGTATGATATCTGTGTAACACTATATGATATCTGTATGTGTAACACTATGTGATATCTGTGTAACACTATATGATATCTGTATGTGTAACACTATATGATATCTGTGTAACACAGTATGATATCTATGTAGCACTGTATGATATTTGTGTAACACTATATGATATCTGTGTAACACTATACTATATATCTGTGTAACACTGTATGATATCTGTGAAACACTGTATGATATCTGTGTAAGTGTAACACTATATGATATCCTTGTATGTGTGACACTATATGATATCTGTATGTGTAACACTATATGATATCTGTGTAACACTGTATGATATCAGTGTATGTGTAACACTATATGATATCTTTATATGTGTAACACTTTATGATATCTGTGTAACACTGTATGATATCAGTGTATGTGTAACAATATATGATATTTGTGTAACACTGTATGATATCTGTTAAACACTGTATGGTATCTGTGTAACACTATATGATATATGTGTATGTGTAACACTATATGATATCTGTTAAACACTGTATGATATCTGTTAAACACTGTATGATATCTGTGTAACACTGTATGATATCTGTATGTGTAACACTGTATGATATTTGTGTATGTGTAACACTGTATGATATCTGTGTAACACTGTATGATATCTTTATATGTGTAACACTGTATGATATCTGTGTAACACTGTATGATATCTTTATATGTGTAACACTGTATGATATCTGTGTAACACTGTATGATATTTGTGTATGTGTAACAATATATGATATTTGTGTAACACTGTATGATATCTCTGTAACATTATATGATACCGGTGTAACCCTATATGATATCTGTGTATGTGTAAAACTGTATGATATCTGTGTTATAAATCCTATTGTTATGTGTTGATTTGAGGGCCTTTTGTTTTACACCAATCCTATTACATATTATTACCTCAGGCTATCTATAGTCAAAAGGAGAAGGGGATGTTGGCTAGCTGCCAGTGTAACCAATATATTCCCAGACCTAGTGCTGATTTACTGGGAATTCAGTGTGTTGTGATATTTAATAATGGTGGTCATACCCTGTATAAGTGTTATTAAATGCAAACCTTTGTCAATCAATGTCCCACTAATTAACATACATTGGTATCAATTGCAGAAAATTTTCATTGTTAGCAAAACTTGACTTTTCAAATAGCAAATGCATTTCCATTGTTCATTAGTAAAGGTGTATGTAAGTAAATGAACATACTCACAGGGATGAGAGGTGGGATTAGGAGTGCAATGAGGGGTGGGCGGTTGCAGAGTGAGGGCTGGTGAAATTGAAATCTGATGTGTATAATAAATACTGGAACCAATCTGATGCATAGCTGATAGTTATTTTTGATAAAGCCTATGTCACCTTTCAGTCTGTACAGGTCATCTCCACCTGGACATTACAGTCTGACCACATTCTACATGTTAGCTTCAAACATAAAACTTGTTAGCATGCTTCAGGATAAATGTGATAATTATATGTATAGGTGTATTCACTGATTGTCATATTTACGATCTAATTTTCTGTATTTTGTTTGTCACATTACCTCAGGCATTGACAAAAACACACAGAATTTAGCTCCTCCAATCATTAGCACCCTATTTACAACATTTAACAAGCTGAAAACACTTGTGTCCGGAGTAGTGACCAGAACTGACCAGTCAGCATGTCCAGCAATCCATCACCTAGTCAGGTAAACAGACAGTGTACCTGTTAGTTAATTAGCTGTAGACAATATGGTCACTTTAGAGTGGTTTACAGGGAATGAATCACAGACTATTGTTCACAGCTGTCGTGGAGAAATGTCTCCCGCTAGATTGTCTCCCCTGAATACCTCCCACACACATACTAAATCAATCTGATTAAAATACATAACCTTATTATCACTAGTTTGGATAAGAGGATCTGAGAACATCCCATTAGGGGTCACGTCAAGATGACCTTTTGAAATGGCCAATCAAATTGGCACTGCCAGAATCTTGACTGGGGACGAAAGAGTTTGAAAAAGCTGTCCAAATTATTTTCATGTATGTAGTCATCTCGCCCGAAGAGCACAACAAAGCTAATTGCATATGTATACTGGGGCGAAAAGACGATTTCAACTGATGTTTTAAGGTGTAGAAACTGCATTTGCTCTGAAGTACACGTGGTATAAAGGTCATCTGGACGTGACCCCTTATGGGATATTGTCAGATCCTCTATTGAATGGAGTGGTTATAAGGATCTGTGTTTTAATCAGATTGATACTAAATGAACTAACTATACCTACAATTATACAAAACAGGCAGATTATCTACACACTAATCCCTCCCTATCTGTTATGACAATTTTAACTGATCATTTAGTATTAAACTGCAGGTTAATTGGCAGTTAAGTCTAATGATATCATACCTGTGTACACTATACACCTGTCTATAATATCTACTTGTATACACTGTACACCTGTCTATAATAACTACCTGTGTACACTGTACACCTGTCTATAATAACTACCTGTGTACACTGTATACCTGTCTGTAATAACTACCTGTGTACACTGTACAGCTGTCTATAATAACTACACTGTATACCTGTCTATAATAACTACCTGTGTACACTGTATACCTGTCTGTAATAACTACCTGTGAACACTGTACATCTGTCTATAATAACTACCTGTATACACTGTATACCTGTCTTTAATAACTACCTGTATACACTGTACACCTGTCTATAATAACTACCTGTATACACTGTACACCTGTCTATAATAACTACCTGTATACACCTGTCTATAATAACTACCTGTATACACTGTACACCTGTCTATAATAACTACCTGTGTACACTGTACACCTGTCTATAATAACTACCTGTGTACACTGTATACCTGTCTGTAATAACTACCTGTGTACACTGTACAGCTGTCTATAATAACTACACTGTATACCTGTCTATAATAACTACATGTATACACTGTACATCTGTCTATAATAACTACCTGTATACACTATACACCTGTCTATAATAACTACCTGTATACACTGTACACACCTGTCTATAATAACTACCTGTATACACTTTACATCTGTCTATAATAACTACCTGTATACACTGTACATCTGTCTATAATATCTACCTGTATACACTGTACACATGTCTATAATAACTACCTGTATATATTGTACACCTGTCTATAATAACTACCTGTATACACTGTACACCTATTTATAATAACTACCTGTATACACTGTACATCTGTCTATAATAACTACCTGTTTACACTGTACACCTGTCTATAATAACTACCAGTGTACACTGTACACCTATCTATAATAACTACACCTGTATACACTGTACACCTGTCTATAATAACTACCTGTATACACTGTACACCTGTCTATAATAAGTACCTGTATACACTGTACAGCTGTCTATAATAAGTACCTGTATACACTGTACATCTGTCTATAATAACTACCTCTATACACTGTACACCTGTCTATAATAACTACCTGTGTACACTGTACACCTGTCTATAATAACTACCTGTGTACACTGTATACCTGTCTATAATAACTACCTGTGTACACTGTATACCTGTCTTTAATAACTACCTGTATACACTGTACACCTGTCTATAATAACTACCTGTGTACACTGTACACCTGTCAATAATTACTACCTGTGTACACTGTACACCTGTCTATAATAACTACCTGTATACACTGTATACCTGTCTATAATAACTACCTGTGTACACTGTACACCTGTCTATAATAACTACCTGTATACACTGTACACCTGTCTATAATAACTACCTGTATACACTGTACACCTGTCTATAATAACTACCTGTGTACACTGTACACCTGTCAATAATAACTACCTGTGTACACTGTACACCTGTCTATAATAACTACCTGTATACACTGTATACCTGTCTATAATAAGTACCTGTGTACACTGGACACCTGTCTTTAATAAGTACCTGTATACACTGTACACCTGTCTATAATAAGTACCTGTGTACACTGTACACCTGTCTATAATAACTACCTGTGTACACTGTACACCTGTCTATAATAACTACCTGTGTACACTGTACACCTGTCTATAATAACTACCTGTGTACACTGGACACCTGTCTATAATAACTACCTGTATACACTGTATACCTGTCTTTAATAACTACCTGTATACACTGTATACCTGTCTATAATAAGTACCTGTGTACACTGGACACCTGTCTATAATAACTACCTGTGTACACTGGACACCTGTCTATAATAACTACCTGTGTACACTGTACACCTGTCTATAATAACTACCTGTGTACACTGTACACCTGTCTATAATAACTACCTGTATACACTGTATACCTGTCTTTAAGTACACTTGACATACCTTCCTAATCTGAATGCAGTTTTACACACAATGAATACATTGAAACCTTGTACAAGTGACTGATCCTAGATACCCAACTCTCACAGGCTTTCCCTTTATATGTGTAGTTTGCTTGTTACCATTAGGAAATCTGTAAGGTATTGATTGTGTAGCTGTTGATATTTAATTTAAAAGTTGTCACCTATTTGTTCCATTGGTGGTTGCACATTAGTGAACAGTAATGAGTTATATATATAAACCACTAGTGGGATTACACAACCCATCTGTACCAGCTTTATAGCTGTTGACAATATTTTGTGTCGACTGGATCAATGTAACAATTTTCCCATTTTTCTTTTACTTACGAGTAATGTGCACATATCTTCTAATTGCAATTACAGTCTGTTCCTGGTGAATTAATGCCCTGTAATTATATAATTTTGAATTCCTCTCTTCCTTAGGTATGGATTTGATTACTCCTAGGTGATTGAATCAATAATGGTGAAAGCTTTAATTGTGCTTGTTATATCAGGCACATTATAACTAACTGGGATGTGATGGTTTATACATTATAGGAAAACATCCCTATGGAATTATTCTTATACAGTTTCTCCTAATCTAACAGATTAATTTCAATGAAACTTCCCAGCAATGATAGTAAGGACAATGTGTAGCTGATTATGATGAGCTTTTTGGAAAGGCTTGCCAGGCTGATTATTGAAAAGCTCTTTGAAAAGGTTTGCCTGGCTGATGGCTGATGTAGAAGAACAAGGCAAAAAGTTTACCAGGAGCTTGCCTGATCACCATTGAGAAGATCACTTTTCTCATAGGGCCAGGTAGAGTCACTGGTCATTTCTTTCTGCCACGTACTAGTGGGTTTACCGTTAACTGGGTGGTCAAGAGAAATAAATATGAATTGGTCACCAACTTATTCCTAAGTATTTAACAATGGAGGTGATGAAGAGTTTGACAGAGCCATTTTGATGTGAGTATCAGTGTGTTTGTCTGGTCCACTGGTCACTGGTGTAAAGGCCCGTTCACACAGTAAAACAAGACACATACAATTAGTATTATAAAACTTGTGATATATAAACCTTCTATGTGCACACTGTAAACCTCAAGCTGTATATACCCCCTGCTGGAGTTCCTGTAACTTAATGTTAACACAACACTCTGACCAATGCAGTCAAGATGGACAACACCAAGGCAGACAGTTTTACTTCTGCAAGTTCACATTATTAAAATGTGTTGATATAAAATATTGAACATTTACTCTTGTAATATTCCTGCAGTAATTAATAAAACTTATATTATTCTCTCTAGTACTATTGATCTGCCATCTTATATATAATTCTGATTTGATAAGTAATGATAAAAATTAGGCCTTCCATAGGTTCATTGTCCAGAAGATGCCTTTTGTATTCTTAGTATCTATTATCTTTGTAAATTTGCTAATATGTGTATCAGTTTTTATGATGCTATGCCCTATCCCTATCCCTGCCAGCTGTGAGCTGGTCACTGATTGGTCAGTCTGGCCGAAGTTGTAGGTTTTGGTTTACAGGATAGAGCATGCTCTATTCTAAAATGTGGTTTATCTTCCTGACAGAAGGATTATGCTACACAGGAATAAGCAAGTTCACACAATGATATTTGCTTTATGCAACAAGGTTGATTATCCTTGATCTACTGTGTGAACGGGCCTTAAGGGGCGGAGGTTTGGCCAGTATTGTAGTAGACAGAGGTCACTTCCCTATAGTGGTAAAACATCATACAGGGACATACACACTTTCTGTAGTAACCGGTCCCTTTAATACATCTCAAATATCTCTGTACAACTCAAATATGCCTCAAAACTCAACATCCAAAACACACACTGTACCTTTAATACTCTGTACATTACAAATACTTTCAGATGGTCTGTACATCTTAAGTATATCTCTCTATGGTCTAGTATTCTCTAGTACTCTGTACATCTAAGTATATCTCTCTAGTACTCTGTACATCTTAAGTATATCTCTCTAGTACTCTGTACATCTTAAGTATATCTCTCTAGTACTCTGTACATCTTAAGTATATCTCTCTAGTACTCTGTACATCTTAAGTATATCTCTCTAGTACTCTGTACATCTTAAGTATATCTCTCTAGTACTCTGTACATCTTAAGTATATCTCTCTAGTAGTACTCTGTACATCTTAAGTATATCTCTCTAGTACTCTGTACATCTTAAGTATATCTCTCTAGTACTCTGTACATCTTAAGTATATCTCTCTAGTACTCTGTACATCTTAAGTATATCTCTCTAGTACTCTGTACATCTTAAGTATATCTCTGTATATCTTACGTATATCTGTACATCTTAAGTATATCTCTCTAGTACTATGTACATCTTAAGTATATCTCTCTAGTACTCTGTACATCTTAAGTATATCTCTCTAGTACTCTGTACATCTTAAGTATATCTCTCTAGTACTCTGTACATCTTAAGTATATCTCTCTAGTACTCTGTACATCTTAAGTATATACTCTGTATATCTTAAGTATATCTCTCTAGTACTCTGTACATCTTAAGCATATCTCTCTAGTACTCTGTACATCTTAAGTATATCTCTCTAGTACTCTGTACATCTTAAGTAGATCTCTCTAGTACTCTGTGCATCTTAAGTATATCTCTCTAGTACTCTGTACATCTTAAGTATATCTCTCTAGTACTCTGTATATCTTAAGTATATCTCTCTAGTACTCTGTACATCTTAAGCATATCTCTCTAGTACTCTGTACATCTTAAGTATATCTCTCTAGTACTCTGTACATCTTAAGTATATCTCTCTCTAGTACTCTGTACATCTTAGTATATCTCTCTAGTAGTATATCTAAGTATATCTCTCTAGTACTTGTACATCTTAAGTATATCTCTCTAGTACTCTGTACATCTTAAGTATATCTCTCTAGTACTCTGTACATCTTAAGTATATCTCTCTAGTACTCTGTACATCTTAAGTATATCTCTCTAGTACTCTGTACATCTTAAGTATATCTCTCTAGTACTCTGTACATCTTAAGTATATCTCTCTAGTACTCTGTACATCTTAAGTATATCTCTCTAGTACTCTGTACATCTTAAGTATATCTCTCTAGTACTCTGTACATCTTAAGTATATCTCTCTAGTACTCTGTACATCTAAGTATATATCTCTCTAGTACTCTGTACATCTTAAGTATATCTCTCTAGTACTCTGTACATCTTAAGTATATCTCTACCTATACTCTGTACTCTGTACATCTTAAGTATATCTCTCTAGTACTCTGTACATCTTAAGTATATCTCTGTACTGATCTATATCCTCTTAGTACTCTGTACATCTTAAGTATATTTCTCTAGTACTCTGTACATCTTAAGTATATCTCTCTAGTACTCTGTACATCTTAAGTATATCTCTCTAGTACTCTGTACATCTTAAGTATATCTCTCTAGTACTCTGTACATCTTAAGTATATCTCTCTAGTACTCTGTACATCTTAAGTATATCTCTCTAGTACTCTGTACATCTTAAGTATATCTCTCTAGTACTCTGTACATCTTAAGTATATCTCTCTAGTACTCTGTACATCTTAAGTATATCTCTCTAGTACTCTGTACATCTTAAGTATATCTCTCTAGTACTCTGTACATCTTAAGTAAATATCTCTCTAGTACTCTGTACATCTTAAGTATATCTCTCTAGTACTCTGTACATCTTAAGTATATCTCTCTAGTACTCTGTACATCTTAAGTATATCTCTCTAGTACTCTGTACATCTTAAGTATATCTCTCTAGTACTCTGTATATCTCTTAAGTATATCTCTGTATATCTTATGTATATCTCTCTAGTACTCTGTACATCTTAAGCATATCTCTCTAGTACTCTGTACATCTTAAGTATATCTCTCTAGTACTCTACATCTTAAGTGTACTATCTTAAGTATATATCTCTCTAGTACTCTGTACATCTTAAGTATATCTCTCTAGTACTCTGTACATCTTAAGTATATCTCTCTAGTACTCTGTACATCTTAAGTATATCTCTCTAGTACTCTGTACATCTTAAGTATATCTCTCTAGTACTCTTGTATACATCTAGTAACTCTGTACATCTTATATCTCTCTAGTACTCTGTACATCTTAAGTATATCTCTCTAGTACTCTGTACATCTTAAGTATATCTCTCTAGTACTCTGTACATCTTAAGTATATCTCTCTAGTACTCTGTACATCTTAAGTATATCTCTCTAGTACTCTGTACATCTTAAGTATATCTCTCTAGTACTCTGTACATCTTAAGTATATCTCTCTAGTACTCTGTACATCTTAAGTATATCTCTCTAGTACTCTGTACATCTTAAGTATATCTCTTTAGTACTATATACATCTTAAGTATATCTCTCTAGTACTATGTACATCTTAAGTATATCTCTCTAGTACTCTGTACATCTTAAGTATATCTCTCTAGTACTCTGTACATCTTAAGTATATCTCTCTAGTACTCTGTACATCTTAAGTATATCTCTCTAGTACTCTGTACATCTTAAGTATATCTCTCTAGTACTCTGTACATCTTAAGTATATCTCTCTAGTACTCTGTACATCTTAAGTATATCTCTCTAGTACTCTGTACATCTTAAGTATATCTCTCTAGTACTCTGTAATCTGTACATCTTAAGTAATATCTCTCTAGTACTCTGTACATCTTAAGTATATCTCTCTAGTACTCTGTACATCTTAAGTATATCTCTCTAGTACTCTGTACATCTTAAGTATATCTCTCTAGTACTCTGTACATCTTAAGTATATCTCTCTAGTACTCTGTACATCTTAAGTATATCTCTCTAGTACTCTGTGCATCTTAAGTATATCTCTCTAGTACTCTGTACATCTTAAGTATATCTCTCTAGTACTCTGTATATCTTAAGTATATCTCTCTAGTACTCTGTACATCTTAAGTATATCTCTCTAGTACTCTGTACATCTTAAGTATATCTCTCTAGTACTCTGTACATCTTAAGTATATCTCTCTAGTACTCTGTACATCTTAAGTATATCTCTCTAGTACTCTGTACATCTTAAGTATATCTCTCTAGTACTCTGTACATCTTAAGTATATCTCTCTAGTACTATGTACATCTTAAGTATATCTCTCTAGTACTCTGTACATCTTAAGTATATCTCTCTAGTACTCTGTACATCTTAAGTATATCTCTCTAGTACTTGTACCTTAAGTATATCCTCTAGTACTCTGTACATCTTAAGTATATCTCTCTAGTACTCTGTACATCTTAAGTATATCTCTCTAGTACTCTGTACATCTTAAGTATATCTCTCTAGTACTCTGTACATCTTAAGTATATCTCTCTAGTACTCTGTACATCTTAAGTATATCTCTCTAGTACTCTGTACATCTTAAGTATATCTCTCTAGTACTCTGTACATCTTAAGTATATCTCTCTAGTACTCTGTACATCTTAAGTATATCTCTCTAGTACTCTGTACATCTTAAGTATATCTCTCTAGTACTAATGTACATCTTAAGTATATCTCGTCTAGTACTCTGTACATCTTAAGTATATCTCTCTAGTACTCTGTACATCTTAAGTATATCTCTCTAGTACTCTGTACATCTTAAGTATATCTCTCTAGTACTCTGTACATCTTAAGTATATCTCTCTAGTACTCTGTACATCTTAAGTATATCTCTCTAGTACTCTGTACATCTTAAGTATATCTCTCTAGTACTCTGTACATCTTAAGTATATCTCTCTAGTACTCTGTACATCTTAAGTATATCTCTCTAGTACTCTGTACATCTTAAGTATATCTCTCTATATCTCTCTAGTACTTCTGTATCTACTTAAGTATATCTCTCTAGTACTCTGTACATCTTAAGTATATCTCTCTAGTACTCTGTACATCTTAAGTATATCTCTCTAGTACTCTGTACATCTTAAGTATATCTCTCTAGTACTCTGTACATCTTAAGTATATCTCTCTATACTCTGTAACTTAGTACTCTGTACATCTTAAGTATATCTCTCTAGTACTCTGTACATCTTAAGTATATCTCTCTAGTACTCTGTACATCTTAAGTATATCTCTCTAGTACTCTGTACATCTTAAGCATATCTCTCAAGTACTCTGTACATCTTAAGTAAATCTCTCTAGTACTCTGTACATCTTAAGTATATCTCTCTAGTACTCTGTACATCTTAAGTATATCTCTCTAGTACTCTGTACATCTTAATATATCTCTCTAGTACTCTGTGCATCTTAAGTATATCTCTCTAGTAATCTGTACATCTTAAGTATATCTCTCTATTTCTCTGTAAATATCTCAATATCTTTAAAACTGAATATCTAAAAATACCTGTATATCTCAAAATACTTCTGTATATCTCAAATACTCTGTATATCTCTAAATACTCTGTATATCTCAAATACTCTGTATAAACTCAAATATCTGTTTAATAATACTTGTAAATCTCAAATACTCTGTTTATCTCAAATACTCTGTATATCTCAAATACTCTGTATATCTCAAATACTCTGTACTTCCTAAATATCTTTAATAATAAAACCTCAAATACTCTGTTTATCTCAATATCACAAAAACGCTCAACATTACAAAACACAAACTCTCAGTACTTTGACAACCACCTTTACATCTTGTTTCCAAACATATTGCAGAATAACAAGGAGATAAGTCTTCTTGTAGCCCCTATGTGATATCCTATCTTTTATCTATATCTTACATGTTTGGGGCTGTATACAACCAGTGCCCACAGGGACTTTGGTCTGGGACCAATGTAACACATTGCAAGTGTCCGTGTCCTACTACACATATTTGATTTAAAGCCTTCTGGATCTCTGTTTCTGACCTGGCTTTGTGCCAGTTTATATGTAAAACCTGTATTTTTTGCCTTCAGCTAAAAAACGGTCCGTAAACAGATTGTGCATTGCCAATGAATTAATTGCAAATCATGCATTAAATTTGTGTGTATAAACAGTATGTTGACCTTTATGGGTAACCTTGACCTTAATGTGCTGGTTAGGAACATGTGACTTCCTGACGGTATAGGTTTGTATGATACCAGGCTTCCTGTATAAATTAACAATCAATCTAGATTCATTCATCATACATGTTGTCTACACTTGATTCATGATTCATCGAAATATACACAGTGTCTGGATCTGATACCAAACACTTGTACTGTTAACTCAAAGCCAGCCTAACAGTACAAGTCAACACCACATAGCGGTTAGTAAAGTCTGTTCTAACAACTTCAACACCATATAGTTAGTAAATTCTCTTCTAACATGGTCAACACCATATACAAGTTAGTAAAGTATGTTCTAATACCGTCAACACCATATAGTTAGTAAATTCTCCTATAGCATGGTCAACACCATATAAAAGTTAGTAAAGTCTGTTCTAACATGATAAACACCATATAGCTAGTAAAGTCTGTTCTAACATGGTCAACACCATATAGTAAGTAAATTATCTTCAAACATGGTCAGCACCATATACAAGTTAGTAAAGTATGTTCTTATATGGTCAACACCATATACAAGTAAGTAAAGTCTGTTCTAACACGGTCAACACCATATACAAGTTAATACCATATACAAGTTAATAACATAGTCTCACTATACACTATGCCTGGTAGTAAAGTATGATTTAGCATGGTCAACACCATATACAAGTTAGTAAAGTATGATTTAGCATGGTCAACACCATATACAAGTTAGTAAAGTATGATTTAGCATGGTCAACACCATATACAAGTTAGTAAAGTATGATTTAGCATGGTCAACACCATATACAAGTTAGTAAAGTATGATTTAGCATGGTCAACACCATATACAGTTATTAAAGTATGATTTAGCATGGTCAACACCATATACAAGTTAGTAAAGTATGATCTAGCATGGTCAACACCATATACAAGTTAGTAAAGTATGATTTAGCATGGTCAACACCATATACAAGTTAGTAAAGTATGATTTAGCATGGTCAACACCATATACAAGTTAGTAAAGTATGATTTAGCATGGTCAACACCATATACAAGTTAGTAAAGTATGATTTAGCATGGTCAACACCATATACAAGTTAGTAAAGTATGATCTAACATGGTCAACACCATATACAAGTTAGTAAAGTATGATCTAGCATGGTCAACACCATATACAAGTTAGTAAAGTATGATTTAGCATGGTCAACACCATATACAAGTTAGTAAAGTATGATTTAGCATGGTCAACACCATATACAAGTTAGTAAAGTATGATCTAGCATGGTCAACACCATATACAAGTTAGTAAAGTATGATTTAGCATGGTCAACACCATATACAAGTTAGTAAAGTATGATCTAGCATGGTCAACACCATATACAAGTTAGTAAAGTATGATCTAGCATGGTCAACACCATATACAAGTTAGTAAAGTATGATTTAGCATGGTCAACACCATATACAAGTTACTTAAAGTATGATTTAGCATGGTCAACACCATATACAAGTTAGTAAAGTATGATCTAGCATGGTCAACACCATATACAAGTTAGTAAAGTATGATTTAGCATGGTCAACACCATATACAAGTTAGTAAAGTATGATTTAGCATGGTCAACACCATATACAAGTTAGTAAAGTATGATTAGCATGGTCAACACCATATACAAGTTAGTAAAGTATGATCTAGCATGGTCAACACCATATACAAGTTAGTAAAGTATGATCTAGCATGGTCAACACCATATACATTAGTAAAGTGATCTAATTACATGGTCAACACCATATACAAGTTAGTAAAGTCTGATCAATAGCATGTCTAATTCACCATATACAAGTGTTGTAAATATGATTATACATGGTCAAACCCATCATACATGTTTTTAAACAGCTAGCTTGGTCAACACTAAAAAAACAACAACAACATTGGTCCAAACACCATGTATCAATACCATTGGTCAAACACCATGTATCAAACAACATCGGTCCAAACATATGTTGTACAAACACACCGACATTGTCCCAAATCATGTACAAATCATACAACTTCGGTCCAAACACCATGTATCAAATACACTAACATTGGTCCAAACACCATGTATCAAACACGACATCGGTCAAACACATGTACAAACAACCAACATTGGTCCAAACATCATGTACAAATCATACCGATTATCGGTCCAAACACCATGTACAAATCATACCAACATCGGTCCAAACATCATGTACAAATCATACCGACATCGGTCCAAACATCATGTACAAATCATACCGACATCGGTCCAAACACCATGTACAAATCATACCGACATCGGTCCAAACACCATGTACAAATCATACCGACATCGGTCCAAACATCATGTACAAATCATACCAACATCGGTCCAAACATCATGTACAAATCATACCGACATCGGTCCAAACACCATGTACAAATCATACCAACATCGGTCCAAACATCATGTACAAATCATACCGACATCGGTCCAAACACCATGTACAAATCATACCAACATCGGTCCAAACATCATGTACAAATCATACCGACATCGGTCCAAACATCATGTACAAATCATACCGACATCGGTCCAAACATCATGTACAAATCATACCGACATCGGTCCAAACATCATGTACAAATCATACCAACATCGGTCCAAACATCATGTACAAATCATACCGACATCGGTCCAAACATCATGTACAAATCATACCAACATCGGTCCAAACATCATGTACAAATCATACCGACATCGGTCCAAACATCATGTACAAATCATACCGACATCGGTCCAAACATCATGTACAAATCATACCACATCGGTCCAAACATCATGTACAAATCATACCAGCATCGGTCCAAACACCATGTACAAATCATACCAACATCGGTCCAAACATCATGTACAAATCATACCGACATCGGTCCAAACATCATGTACAAATCATACCAACATCGGTCCAAACATCATGTACAAATCATACCGACATCGGTCCAAACATCATGTACAAATCATACCGACATCGGTCCAAACATCATGTACAAATCATACCAACATCGGTCCAAACATCATGTACAAATCATACCGACATCGGTCCAAACACCATGTACAAATCATACCAACATCGGTCCAAACATCATGTACAAATCATACCGACATCGGTCCAAACATCATGTACAAATCATACCGACATCGGTCCAAACACCATGTACAAATCATACCGACATCGGTCCAAACATCATGTACAAATCATACCGACATCGGTCCAAACATCATGTACAAATCATACCGACATCGGTCCAAACATCATAGTGTACTTATTATGACACTCAGGCGTTTGTGCAGACACCACGTTGTCCCTAGCACACCCCGGTATTGGTCCAAACACCAACTGGACACTGGAACTGGACTTTGGTGTCGGTCATCAGCAGGTTAGAGAACAGGCAGTTGACATGAGGTGGACGCCTGGTTATATCTTGGCACACTGCCAACTGCTGAGCTGGCACAATTTTACTGGTATCGATAGAAACACGATCAATACCTCTTCATTTCAGAAAGTCAAAGTAATATCTGGGAAATGAACAGAATTGCGTTTAAGTTTAAACAACTTTGCACGTCAGTGTATTCCTATGAGAAGAGATGAGATAGTCAAGTATCGGATGAACGTTATGCTAATTTTAGGGGTGCAATCTAGATTAGTAGCTGTAACAAAATAAGCCCGTTAAAGTTAGTGGAGTGTAAAGCAATATTGATTGTAAACCATGTGTAACCTGCCCATCCCTGATACCCTGTACGACTGGTGCAGGTATTATCTACATTGTCATATTACAGATGAATAAACATGGATTTTAAAAGATAATCACCCCATTATTTAAAATTCAAAGTCTTTGTGTTTTAGTAACTTAGTCTAACATATCTGTACTATTTGGTGTATAGATTTGTTTTGTTGAAAATCGATCAAATTCATGCTGATTTGGCAAGTTGTTAATTTACAATACTAAAAACGTATAAATTCTAGCGTCATATGTCAAATTGCAAATTCGATATAAAAAAGGACAATGTGGTGGTTCAATACTAAAGAAACAATTTTACAAAATTTAGCGCTGTACATGAATTAGCATTTTAAACAGAGGGCAAAAAATGCTAACATAGCACTACCGCTAAAATAAAACAACCACAAAAATAGCACTACCGCTAAAATAGAACTACCCCTAAAATAAAACTACCGCTAAAATAGAACTACCGTTAAAATAAACCTACTGCTAAAATAAAACTACCGCTAAAATAGATAAGTGCGTTTACATTACTTCATGCGCGAGTTAATTCAATATATCATCAATAGGTGCGATAGGGTCATAAAAAACACCGTACAAACTAAATAAGCATTTGTAGTAGCTTTTTTATTCCCGTGTATCCATAAATGCTACTATATCCTTGAACTTTCTTTGGGGAGGACGGACGAATGCCGTGGACTGTGCTACACCTACAATCAGATGTGTACAAAAGCAGTCCTCAATGTGGACTTGTATTTACATAGCTGCCGTGTTATTAATCAATGCCTTTATTTCCATGCAGATTTCATTTTCAAAAGAAATTTTGTAAACCGTCTGAATGTGGGAACATTATGCAAATAAAGTAACCTAGCGAATTATAGATAAATGATAAATCACACGGTGCAAAGATAATTAATAATTCTCTTGATAATAATAAATCAATTAAACAGCGTTAAAGGTATTTTTATTTACCGTTATTGCTATAAAGAAAGCGAAGGTATCAGTAGATATCGGTAAGGAATGTGGTTACAGATCAGGAAGTGTCTAAAGGGCCAACATTGATAACATAAATGTGTTTTTCTGATTTTGCTTTCATGCCAGAAATGTGGTCAGTTTTATTGGTGCGCTGATGGTGTGTGGCCCCCTAGGTATCGTAGGAGATATACGATGGACCCTTATGGCCAGGCGCTGTAGTAAAATAGGAATTTATCAATAGGAAAACCATCCATCTAATGCCATCCCTTTGTAGGAATTCGTCTGGTCTAGACAATCCACAATGGCACAGTCTACTTAGGAAATTAGGGGAGATAGGACGGAAAGGTCATTCCGTATATATGCTATCTTTTGGCTCCTACAACAGTGTTCGCTGCCAAATCTGATTGTGGTCAGCATCCAAAATTGATTTTGGCCAGTCAGCAATTTCCTATTGACCAGTTATGTAATGGTCAGGTGGTTATGTAGGGTGAAGGATTGGTGTTTTATAGGTGACCACGGTGTCTCAATGTTGTGTAGCTTCTATTACATAGTAATGGAGGAGGCTCTCACACCGAAGATGAAATATGAACACGTTCTAATGACCTTGTATCCGATAGAAATAGGTTTTTATATATATATATGTCTATCTATCATATTATAACAAATAGTGCTTTACTTGTTCGGAAATGCCCGCCAATATTTAAAAGTAACATGGAGGTCATCAAAGAAAAGTGACCTAAATAATTTGTAATTTTTGTTTCGATTAGTACTGTCAATAATATAGACAATTATTCAGTACCAAAACCCATGAACAGAACTGTGTCACCAATGGAAATGAGTGTGACGAACATGTTAGGCCAAACATCTTAGGCCTTGAATAATCCACCGACAGTGTCTAAAATCTGTTATCTTAAAGGATCTTAAGAGATTCAAGGATAGATACTATTATGCCAAAACTAATGAAGCACCATAGGATTACGGCTTGTTTTCTATACAGATTTTACATATATCTGTATATAAGATGTAGGTAGTGGGTTTAACCCTGGGAAGTGATTAGGACAATCTCCCCTGTTTATTGTGAATTCAGGTTTCATGTTTGCCAATTATATCAATATTGTATTTGATTTGTGTACCACCTTGATTGTATTAGGTTAGAAAATATAATTACAGCGCTAGAATTGACTCCGGCTGGAGGTATGGTTTTGATACCATTATAATCTGGCTTGCATGCTTGGCTTGCGTTTGGCGATATTTGACCATTGGTGTATGGCTGGATGGTGCTGAATATCGTTACAGCTTCATTAGACATCACTGCACACTTTATTTGAACGGTTTATAGAAAATAAAGGATACTGAACTTTTGGCTTTACTTATTGAAAAGAACTCGGGTTAGTATGAGAAATTGACCGTTGGACTATTTATACATATGTTCTCGAGTGTGCGGAACGTTAGGGCGGCCATTCGTTTGAACATGTGTGTTATGTTTACAGTGGTATTTATGCTAGGCCTGGAGATTTGTTCCTCCCTCGGGGTCACTCCTCCCCCATCACAATCATTCTCTTTATTCAATAAAGCATGTTTTAAATCAGTCATTCTAGATCTGTCATCCGCGACAGGAAGTGTGTGTATTGCTGCTCGACCTCAAAGGGTTGGTCAGCTGGTGACAGCGGTCAATACGAGGGTGCTGGTCATCTGTCTAAAATTAGTATTGGTCATTCAGCAGGCCCCACAGAAAGTGATGGTGGGTTTGGTATTGAATTATTACTATTGGTACAGACGTAGGCCGAAAGGGTCGTGAACTTCCTCTTCAAACAGACATGATAGGACAAATTGGACAAGTAGCCGCATATGGATATAGTTGATTGAATTGTTTTTCTAAGTAACTATTTGGAGGAATTTACACAGCAATAAAGCCGTGTTTATACGAGATTAATAAACAGTGTATGGAAGAGATTGGGTTTATATAGATAACGAATGGGCGCCCCCTTCCACTGATGTTCCGACTAAAGGGTCAGTATCTGAGCCAATGAACAAACGTTGAATGTTTTTTTATGGTCTCATATCCTACTCCCACCCGTCTGTGTTGCAAATAAAAGTGGTCAAAAGATGGCTGTTAATGGTTTGATACACATTAAGATTGGAAATAGGTCATTCAATCAGATGGAGTGTACTAAAATTCAAAAGTTTGCCTTCCGCGTTTGATTGAGCTGTGTTGAACAGTAAATAAACCAATATTTCTTGTAAACCCTATCCATATACACCAATGTCTCTACCTTCGCCCAGACTTACAATCGAGGAGATTTTCTTATTTTCTTGTTTTAACCCACTCTGAATACACCCAGACTTACAATCTAAGATATTTTTTCCTTTGCTTTTACCCATTCTGAACACACCCCTGCACGATGCATTAAACTATGTTGCTGAAGTAGCGTAAGCCAAACATGTCCTACGTTTTTAATAAGTAACGCGAGCTGACTCAATATTAGGAAAAACAAGCCTAATGATATAGGCAAATATGGCGGACTAATTTTACCCAGTCTGAATACATTCCTACACCCTGACATTACATCTTTCACCCACTAGGAATACACCTCTACACGCCGACCATAAAGATTCAGGGTCATAGGTTTAATGTGTATCTGATTCTGGAAGAGATGATTTTGATGTAAAATAATTATACATTCTACTACCTACCTGATAGTCCATCACCATGTTACATTTCAAACAGAACCTGACAAATGTTCAACAAAGATGACTGCCATGATACAAACTACATGAATGGCGGAAAGATGAATGAACTTTTCGTGCAAATTACGCCGAACATACCGCCGGTTTTAAAATTGGAAGCGAGTGCCAACAGATTGGAGACTGTGGGTGCGGTTATCATCATCACCATCTCTGAGTTTCTCTTGCTCTTATTGTAGACATTTCGTTGGCTACTTTTACATCAGAAAATGGGTTATTTAGAAATCTTATCAGATGCCTATATAATACGAGTATATTACACGACTCATATCACGAAACTTTAACAGTGTTTCAAGGCTTTCATCTTCAACGGCGGTACTTTACACGGAAGTCCTTACTAATCTGTAAGGTTACTAAGTTCTGACTTGCAGGGGCCCAGATATCTGGTTGTCCGGCTGATGGTGTCACTGTGGATCAGCTCTGAAATGATGCATGTTAATTTCACTATTATCTAGTTTTGGCCAATGCCATGCTCTTACTTTAAAGGACTATTCGATCTATTCTTTATTGAAAAATTCGGACCAAAGTGATTCAGATTCGTAGGAGGCACACGGTCTCAGCACCAGGGACTGGCGTCTGGCTAGTGCTGTCAAAGTAGTCCTGTGTCTATTCCCCAAATTCTCGGCAGCCACCAGCTCTTTCAATAGGACAGGATACCTCTTGCTAGTGCTGTCACTATGGTCCAAATTCTTATACAGGTCCCGTCAGTAGGGATGATTCCTTGGTGGTACTGACTCCCCGGGCGCACCATCTCAGCACTAGAGGCTATCACCTTTAAGAACTAAGATAATATTATCTAATCTCTATAAAATGTTCAATCGTGTAGTTGTCCTGGTAATCAGAAAACCAAAGACCTTTGTCTTGGTACTGAATCACGGCTCGCCTAAGTCATGTAACCTTCATCAATATTTCTTTGTAGCATGGCGCTCAGGAATCTCACGATCGCGGCATTTAATTGGTTTCGCAACAGGCAATTAATACTTAATGATGAATTAATGTAGAATACCTTTTTAACGAGATACTTTATCATTTTGAAAACTGTAATATTAAGGCCCACAAACTTTAAGCATTTTACCTGGATGAGCTTCGCTATTAAAGTAAACATAGGTTCAGTTGCATGTTTTTTGAAGTTTTAATATGTATTTAACATTGTGAAGACTAGGAATGCGATGCAAGATATATCGTTAAAAATTTTATTTTATGATTGATAAAAATCAAATTTTATTTCCTTTTGGCAACATTTGCTGAATATTTAAATTTTCATGTGAAAATTTAAAAATCTCTCTCCCATTTGATATTATCTATGAAAATATTTGATGTAGAAACACGTGAACTTTGATATGCTGTAAGCCCCCTATCCTGACTAAAGCCGTGTGTGAGTTTGTCGCCGGGTATCACACACATCCCTGTCACTGATATAGGGCTGCACACTACGTGAAATCCAGTTATCCAACATCTAGATAATGTAGATACATAAAGAGTGCCTAATGTAATACATACTTGACACATATTTGAATTTTTGTCATCTAATTATCTTCACAAGATGTCGGGCCTGTTAGAATCTCGTTACCCCCGAGAATGGTACTTTGGAAGCCTGTCAAGTGGCAGGCTGTGTCTAATGTTTTGGGATTTGAAGTGTGTAATCATTAAGGTCATGCAGAAACTGTAGAGTGTACTTAAAGATCGAGAGAGTGCAAATGTGTGGAGAGACACCCTCTAATGGAAGGTAACAGGACAGGTGCTCTCATCTTGACGAAAAAAACATTCCATTTTATCATGAAGGGAATGCTTGGTCAAATAAACAATACATTAGTGTTAAAAAGTATGCCATTTTTTATCAATAGCACATATTAATACACGTCTATGCTATGAGGATATATAGGTGAACATGGGGTTATTAGTGAATGTTTGATGCATATAAACACTGGACGTAGGATGTACGCTTTTGTAAGTTAGATGTAGAATCCACATAAGTAGTCTGAATAGAGGTCTTCATTGATAATAACTGAGTGTTTCCCTGAGTGTGGGCTATCACTGGCCTTAGCCTGAGTGTTTCCCTCAGTGTGGGCTATCTCGGATTTTAATTTAGCCTGAGTGTTTCGCCGAATGTGAGCTATCATTGGCTTTAGCCTGAGTGTTTCGCTGAGTGTGGGCTATCGCTGATTTTTATTTAGCCTGAGTGTTTCCACGAGTGTGGCCTATCACTGGCTTTAGCCTGAGCACGTCCCTGAGTGTGGCCTATCACTGGCTTTAGCCTGAGCACGTCCCCGAGTGTGGCCCATCACTGTCTTTAGCCTGAGCACGTCCCCGAGTGTGGCCTATCACTGGCTTTAGCCTGAGCACGTCCCCGAGTGTCGGCTATCACTGGCTTTAGCCTGAACACGTCCCCGAGTGTGGGCTATCACTGGCTTTAGCCTGAGCACATCCCTGAATGTGACCCTCTGAGTGTGGGCTATCACTGGCTTTAGCCTGAGCACGTCCCTGAATGTGGCCCTCTGAGTGTGGGCTATCACTGGCTTTAGCCTGAGCACATCCCTGAATGTGGCCCTCTGAGTGTGGGCTATCACTGGCTTTAGCCTGAGTGTTTCCCCGAGTGTGGCCTATCACTGTCTTTAGCCTGAGTGTTTCCACGAGTGTGGCCTATCATTGGCTTTAGCCTGAGTACGTCCCCGAGTGTGGCCCATCACTGGCTTTAGCCTGAGCACATTCCCGAGTGTGGCCCATCACTGGCTTTAGCCTGAGTACGTCCCCGAGTGTGGGCTATCACTGGCTTTAGCCTGAGTACGTGCCTGAGTGTTTCCTATCACTGGCTTTAGCCTGAGTACGTCCCTGAGTGTGGCCCATCACTGGCTTTAGCCTGAGTGTGGCCTATCACTGGCTTTAGCCTGAGTTTGTCCCTGAGTGTGGCCTATCATTGGCTTTAGCCTGAGTACGTCCCTGAGTGTGGCCCATCACTGGCTTTAGCCTGAGTGTGGGCTATCACTGGCTTTAACCTGAGTACGTCCCCGAGTGTGGCCTATTATTGGCTTTAACCTGAGCACATCCCTGAGTGTGGCCTATCACTGGCTTTAGCCTGAGTACGTCCCTGAGTGTGGCCCATCACTGGCGTTAGCCTGAGCACGTCCCCGAGTGTGGCCTATCACTGGCTTTAGCCTGAGCACATCCCTGAGTGTGGCCCATCACTGGCTTTAGCCTGAGTGTGGCCTATCACTGTCTTTAGCCTGAGTGTTTCCCCGAGTGTGGGCTATCACTGGCTTTAGCCTGAGTGTGGCCTATCACTGGCTTTAGCCTGAGTGTTTCCCTGAGTGTGGCCTATCACTGTTTTTAGCCTGAGTGTTTCCCCGAGTGTGGGCTATCATTGGCGTTAGCCTGAGTACGTCCCTGAGTGTGGCCTATCACTGGCTTTAGCCTGAGTACGTCCCTGAGTGTGGCCCATCACTGGCTTTAGCCTGAGTTTGGCCTATCACTGTCTTTAGCCTGAGTGTTTCCCCGAGTGTGGGCTATCACTGGCTTTAGCCTGAGTACGTCTCTGAGTGTGGCCTATCACTGGCTTTAGCCTGAGTGTGGCCTATCACTGTCTTTAGCCTGAGTGTTTCCCTGCGTGTGGCCTATCACTGTCTTTAGCCTGAGTGTTTCCCCGAGTGTGGGCTATCACTGGCTTTAGCCTGAGTACGTCCCTGAGTGTGGCCTATCACTGGCTTTAGCCTGAGTACGTCCCTGAGTGTGGCCCATCACTGGCTTTAGCCTGAGTTTGGCCTATCACTGGCTTTAGCCTGAGTACGTCCCCGAGTGTGGCCTATCACTGTCTTTAGCCTGAGTGTTTCCCCGAGTGTGGCCTATCACTGTCTTTAGCCTGAAGGTTTTCCCGAGTATGGGCTATCACTGGCTTTAGCCTGAGTACGTCCCCGAGTGTGGCCTATCACTGGCTTTAGCCTGAGCACATCCCTGAGTGTGGCCCATCACTGGCTTTAGCCTGAGTGTGGCCTATCACTGTCTATAGCCTGAGTGCTTCCCCGAGTGTGGGCTATCACTGGCTTTAGCCTGAGTACGTCCCTGAGTGTTGGCTATCACTGTCTTTAGCCTGAGTGTGGCCTATCACTGTCTTTAGCCTGAGTGTTTCCCCAAGTGTGGGCTATCACTGGCTTTAGCCTGAGTGTGGCCTATCACTGTCTTTAGCCTGAGTGTTTCCCTGAGTGTGGCCTTTCACTGTCTTTAGCCTGAGTGTTTCCCCGAGTGTGGCCTATCACTGGCTTTAGCCTGAGTACGTCCCTGAGTGTGGCCTATCACTGGCTTTAGCCTGAGTACGTCCCTGAGTGTGGCTTATCACTGGCTTTAGCCTGAGTACGTCCTCGAGTGTGGCCTATTACTGTCTTTAGCCTGAGTGTTTCCCCGTGTGTGGCCTATCACTGTCTTTAGCCTGAGTGTTTCCCCGTGTGTGGCCTATCACTGTCTTTAGCCTGAGTGTTTCCCCGAGTGTGGCCTATCACTGGCTTTAGCCTGAGTACGTCCCTGAGTGTGGGCTATCACTGATATATATTGGTAAGCTGAGTGCAGGTTATCCAAGTTAACGTTAATATAGACTGACGACCTAAATGTGTACTGTAATTGATTGGATCAGCTTTGAGACGGACAGAATAACAAAACTGATAGATTGTGGTAACGGACTCTTTCTGTGTAAGAAGGAACTTCAGGATGTGAATAGCTAGTTAGTTAACATTGTGAACAGAAGGGACCAGGGGTAATTTAATGATTTTAACATGGTATACGAAAGGCTTATTGATGTAAAAAAACTGGAAATGGCTTTTTTTGAAGGTTGCATAATGCTTCATGAAAATTGGATAATGAAATAATAGATGCAAGAGCGCAAATGCAAACACAAAGCAATTAATTTAAAGTGGCTATAGCCTGTAACAGGGAGATAACCCAGTGAATCTGTCTTTACCCTAAAATTATAAAACAGTCAACATTAATCACTTACACAGTTTCATTATATTTTCAAGTGTAGTTCAATTTTTGTTATAGCCATTAGCGACAAGTCAATTTATCTTGAGTTTTAATGTTATTTGTATTGCATGCTATGTCGTTTTTATCGATGAAATATGAAACAGCAGGCAAAAAGCATGACGAGAGATTGATCGGGCAGTTTTCGAGTCCTGTGATGAGTACACTGTAGAGCAGACAATATGGAGGGAAATCTCATTACCTGCTATCCTGCCTCAAATTGAACATTTGGTCGGAGCCTAACATCTTGAAGCATTTCCTCACAATGATAGAGCGGAGGGTGGAAGGAAAAACATTAGCCTCGCGGTGAGACGTTCTCTATTGAAAAATTGGATATGGCAAAATTGTACTCTTAGGGAATGTATAGAACTAATAAAAACGAGAGATTTAATAAAGAAGCTTTAAAAAATCTATAGAGTATAGCATAAGGGCTTTAGTGAGCCTTAATTAATATCTGTATTGCTTTGGTAATTTCGTTTAAAAGGGACTTTATGGAACAGACTTTCTAACTCAGCATTATTTGTAATGTCAAGTGTGGTTAGGTGTTATCACTTCTCGCCCAAACATATCGGACAATATCTCGAGGAATTTAGGCAACGCCGAAAAGCTGTGACTTTCAAATAGCTGCTATACACATCACGTTGACAGATTTTATAAGATAAATTCTTACAAATGTGATTCGGGCCGATAGTAATTTCCTGTGGTAAAGAGGTTGTCGCACTTTAATTTTATAGACATTTTATACAGTCTTTTATACTTTGGGTAACAGTCTGTTGGTATATGTAAGCCTGCCTTAAAGTTAAAAAACCCAGTAACAGTACTTATAAGTGCAAGACTGCTTTGATGTGGAGCCACCCGTAAGTTAGGGGGACTTTCCCATTTGGTGTAGCTGGGGAGTGATTACAGGAAATATGCACTGACTTAAAATGAGTCTGAGGATAGCAAGTAACACAGGGCCGGACTCCCGCCATCCGTCTCCCAGTCTCCTTCACATGCTGGGGGCAAAAACACATTTGGATGCTGATTCAAATGATCTTAATACCAGAAAATACACAGATGAAATCTTCTCTGTAAATATCGTCTTTTGTGAGGCCTTCTGCACCGTGCGAATGAATGAAAGATATTCCAACCCCTTATCACAGCAGGTCATAGGCTGCTCTGGGGCATTGCCCAAGCCATGACAATGTCATGCATGCACTTTTACAATTTTCTGAAACACCGGAGGAAAAATAGGCTTTCGCGGAGTTATAATGAAAGATTTTTGGTCAAAAATACGTCAATTGGATTCCGACACTAATTAGGTTGACAAATGTGTGTCGGTTTAAAGAGTGTGAAGGCTGAGGAACAAAAGGTGGAGAGGCGACAACAAGGGGATAATTGGGCCTGTATGGCTGTCGCCCGGATGTGTTATGAATGCACCAGTGAGTTGATTAGGTAGCGAGTGTATTGGAATAAAGCGTGAGTTGTGCGGAAGGTTGTCATGTCGTGGAGAAACGGGATGCACGGTAAAATTGTCACTGGGGAAATTGAAATGTAGCAGATAAAACAAATACACTCACATTTCCTACAAAACTCCAGTTTGATTTCGTCCTTAGATATACAGGTCGACAAACTGATATTGCTGGTCTTTGTGGTAAGATCATTCGATAATATGGTATAACAGACAGTTCACTTGGTCATTATGTGGATTCGATGATATCTACAGAGGTCATGTATTCTACAAATTATTTGGTACCCACACGTACTGTCATCTTGAAGACTAGCATTTCATACATTTCTGTCTGTTTGTAGTAACATTAGTATAATATTATTATAATTGAAAAATGAACATGGGAGGGTACTTGCATGGCGACTGATTCTAGTAGGTTTAACAAGCAGTAGGCGATTGGATTTTGGTGGGATTGTAGTTTGAAATTGGTCAACAAATTTGAAAGGTTGGTCCGGACTGACATTTTCGATCTATTGTGGAGGTGGACTATCCACTGAAACTTTAGTGTAACAGGTGGTACCATGACAACATCCCAGGGTTAATGAGAGCGTCCAATCACAGTTAGCCTGATATACAATAAGGAATCCAATGGGCTGCTTATCTATAACAGCTTCTAACTGAATTAATACTATACAGCAATCTTCGACAGAACTAAAGGCATAAGATATTTACAGAAGTTAGATGCACGTTGTTATCTGATCCCATGTTATACAGAGACTTAGCGGACAGAACCTTGTTTATATTACTCTCATACCAAGTATAGTACACATCTGTTGGAATATTGCTCATTTCGAAAACTGCATTTGATATTGTCACTCATTGCTAAGTAAATTTATTTCTTTCTTTCTTTAGTTGGGGAGTATTTTCATCGTCTTGGAGACAGTAGTTTTCGATATAAATGTATTTCTAATAGTAGGCTGGGAGTGATTTAATGACATTGATAGAGTAACTTTGTTAACACAGTTTGTACTGATAATACAGATGTTATATTGACTAGGGCCATTTGTGAATGTTCAGTCAACGTATTTCATCCGGGTGTCCTCTAAACTATCCACATGTCTTTGTAATGCTATATCAATATCAAACTTCATACCCGAACTTGATATGTATTTTCCTGTATGAATCAAATTTTTAATAAAAATACCGTCAGAGCACTATTGGATTCAATTCCAACCTCTTCATGCAGAACAAAACCCACAATGTCGTTTGAACGATCCAGCCCATAATTTTCACTCCAGGAAATACATTCAGACACTTAAATTCATTGATTATGGTTATTGGATTTTGTAAGTATGCTGGTCCTAGTGTGTGAGGATTGCCTATTGTCGACAGCCGTTATACGGGGGTGACAATAGCTTTCTAAGCTGGGGTCAAACCGCCTTAGCTATTTATCCCAACTCCCACCTGGTCCCTCCCATCATTATAGCATTGTGATGGACATTTATATTCTCATTCACTGCAGATAAATGTTAACTCGCACGAGCTGGAATGATGAAAGCTCGTGTTGGCCAGCAATCTGGTCAGACCTTGACCAGTAAGCTGGCTATTGGCCGTAATTACGGCTTCGGTCGAACGCTTCATCAGATCATAATAAAAAATTAAAGTAATGTCCTTCAAAAGGTTTGAGGTGCATAAGGAAACAGGCAGCAGCTGAACCAACGTTTTATATTTCTTTATGACACAGTTTATTGGACGGACTTTTTCAATATTTTTACGTCTTATAATGCCAGAATATTATGATAAAAACTTTATAAAACCCTACAATGGTATTTATTAATCTGGCGCTTCTAGACAATTACCATGTCCATGACTGACCTGCGATAATCTGTCATAATGACTGCCTTGGTATCAACTGATCAGCCATTCCGTTTGGGGTAAAGGGAGGGACGTTATGGGGAAGTAAAGCCTGTCAGATAGGGGTGACTGGAGAGGACACAGGCAGATAAGGTCCTATCAGCGTGTGATGGATGCCTACGATTGTCATCTGCTTGACAATGAACATTGACCGAATTGGTGTTTTTTAATTAAGATGAGCAGAGCAATGGCACATATTAAGTGTTAAGATGATCATATCAATGCGATAAAACAGTTGAAAGATGTGTAGCTTGGCCTGCACTCCCCATCAACCGCGTTCCCTTTCAGACCGGTAAATGGCAGCCATAAACGAATTCTTTTCATCTCCTCCTCTGTTAAGCTTCATTACGCTCCAAAGATTGAAACAATTATTGCCCAATTTCCCAATACGGCTAATATATTCACACAGAAGTTTGAGTGATTTCCTGAGGTGCACGATGCCAACAGAAACTAATGGCCCAAATGTTTCCTCGCGAATTTCTCTATTGTTTTTTATTGTATTTTAGCAGTTAAATGTATAACAGTGTCCAGGAACACTGTTTCCTAGTTTCAAACTAATAGGCTTTGCTTTATTGTTTGTTTGCAATTTTCAGTGGCCTCGGGAGCTCATAACGAACAATTATATTTAATAGGTATTACATCTAATGATGTTCTGATGAAATACTCTCTTGTTTATGCCACTCTATGGCTGTTATATTTACGAATTCATATTTATATCAAAGAGTCCACTTCTGTTCATTTATTTTATATAGTGTACATGAGACTACAAGACACAGGAATAGGAATACTAACAACAAATTCTGTCTATTTAATTCAGGATATTACAAACTGTGTTTATTAAGACCAAACTCTTATGTCAGTAGGGTAGTAAGTCCCCAGACGCTCTCAGCTTTCTGAGTTATATCTAAAAGTGTTTGACAGTAAACCACACTAGCCGTAAAGATTTCCCAAACACTGCCTTTAAAGATGTTATAGCAATTTGAATAATGGAAAGGATTTGAAGACAAATGCCTGTTTGAAGATATGATGGTAATTGTTGTGAAGCCACTGAGAAACGTTATATGGCCATAAGGATCTTGCTTGATGCAGCCAGCGTTACACAAACATTGGCTTTGTGATAACCTACAGTTGAAGGCCCAGCAAGCCTAATCAAGTCCAGAATCCCCTTTAGCAATAATTTTTGGCAACGGTGATCTCCGCTAAGGAACTGATTACTCAGTTGCACATAAAAATGGCATATCGTATGCACTGAGATAGTTAAGGTTGTCATCTATTTAATCTGGCTCATACCCAATATTGAATTGTCGTGACAGGTATGTAGCTGTGTATTGATATATGGTATTGCTTTACCAATCAAAGTGTCAATTTGTGCTGCTCCGACGATTTCTATTGCAGATTCAATTTCTTATCTTACTGCTCTCCAACAGTAGATGTCTCACGAAGGACTTGGATAGGCGTTTATCACATGATCCTCTAGTAAGCCGACTAAGGTTGCCATATGCCATTTTTGTACAGCATACAAAGACTATCATGAGGTCTAAACCAAAAGGTATAAAACATCACAACACCGACCGGGACCTATCAACATGCCCGATCCCGCGAAAGACCCGGGTTAATTAAGACACCCAAGCACCCCTCTCAAACGACTAGATTTATCAAAAAGTTCTAAATCAAACTGAAAGCCTCAACGTTCTGGCGATGCAGTCCTTTAGAGCAATACAAGATCAACGGCCTAATCATTGGAGGAAGTAGGCTCGAATGATGTACCTGATGACAAATTTAGCTCTCAAGACGAAATTTGAAATACCAAGGCTGTGAGAACCTGTTTGTTTACTTGGAGAAAGTATTTTCTTTCCTTTGTTCGGATGAATATACCCCTAGATATAGGTATAGCACCTGCCTGGTATCACTGACCCCAATCTTATCTCCTTTAGTATTAAGTCCTGGCTACTGTACATACTATCAAATATCTACACAGAAATCACACTTGTTTATAATCCATTTCGTCACCTTTGGCTACAGGCTGTATTTGTCCACCTAATCTTGGCCATTGGAATTCATCCTGTGCCTAATGATTGTGCTTTGAAAACACGTATTAGCTTTAATCCTGTTAGGATGTTGTGACAATTTCTCTAGCATAATTATCTTTGTGTGTCATTATAGTCTGTCAACAGGCCTTATTGAATTGTAGAGTAGGTACAAATAGTGGAACAGGTACTACCCGTGGGTAACAGGGATATGTAGTCACAATATCGACCGAAGTACAGGTGGGTGTTATTCAAACGTTTTTAACAATGTGAGGGGCCGCGGTGGTCGAGTGGTTAAGATGTCCCGACATATTACCACAAGCCCTCCACCTCTGGGATGCAGGTTCGAATCCCATGTGGGGCAGTTGCCAGGTACTGACAGCTGGTCGGTGGTTTTTCTCCGGGTACTCCGGCTTTCCTCCACCAACAAACCTGGCACGTCCTTACATGACCCTGGCTGTTAATAGGGCGTAAAAATAAACAAACCAAATTTAACAATGTTCTGGACACAATTAGACCGAAGAACTGGCACAGCTATTGGAACATATGGAATACAAATGCAGAGTTTTGGACACAGATATGTGTATGTGGGGGAGGTTGGTGTCCTTCAAAGGATTGCTACAGTCTGTAATGACATTAAATATCCCAATGAGGGAGTAAGGAGTTTTGTTTGTGCTGATAGCATCCATACATATTTTTCTGTAATTAATCCTATTTACCAGGGACTATGCATTCACACAATGTTTAAAAAATAAAACTTTAGACTGAAGATGCTGCTAGCTCAGAAATGATTAAGTCTTTTGTTTTACGACACGTGTTTGTATTTTATTTTCATTTTACATAGCTGATCAAATGTATTATATTGTGCATTAATATTCAGCAAAACCTAGTAAAACATTATCCATTTATCCAATAAAAAGAAAACTATTCTGGCCCGGAGGATATGTACCTGTACGATAGAGCCTGTAGCATTATTACCTGTTATAAGGTTAATGACTTTCTCAAGGTAAAAAATAATCGATCAGCTGTCTTTGATCCCCAATCTAATTTAGATTTTATAGCTATTGTGTGAACCATTTGATAGGAATGATGATTTCTGAGATAACATCGCATCACACTGAAAACGTAAGTTACTACTTACGATTTATTTAAAGCACATTTAAAATTCTCTTTAGATGAGTGAAAGGACATTGGACATTTTATACTGAAGTTTATGCAGTGTATATTCGTAAGTAAGATGGTACCTGCCTTTTCACATGCTTTATTAAGCATATCATAATTTGACGACAAGGGGCAGGTGAGTTAACGAGAATGCGGCAGGTGTGGAGTGATACAATAGAGGTCAGCCAATGTATATCTACCTTTACCTACACTATACCACATAAATCACTGTTATCACGCTCAATCTCACATCTCCAGGGCTTAATTCCTCAATTAAATGGACATTTCATAGACTTTATTACACTCCGCAGTCCAAACAAAGAACTCAGTCCATGGCCAAATACCTGAACGGCTCTTGCTTCGTCAGCAAAACATCGCACGGAATCGGTTTAATGTTCACCTATAAACATCAAGTTATCCTCGGTATACACATGTAGTTAGGTTATCTACAGTCTCGCCTACACTGACCTCCCTACCTTATAATAATACGACGAAACCTCTAGAGCCGACACACAGGACGTAATCTCGGTCACATCATCTGCTATTAGTCGGACTAAACCATACGGTTGATGCTTTGCACTGCATTGATATCATTGTACTTCATAGATATCATTGTTTCCGTTGATATGAGTCGAGCTATTTTAATCCTGTTAAGTGATTCAAAAGCACACACAATTGTAGGCACTTGATGTTTTATTTAAAATACCCTAACAAGGACAGAAAAGATAAACCTGCTCGGATGATCATATGGTGTTTTCAGTTTAAAAGGCCATATCTTAATTTCTTATTTGTTGTTTTAATCACGGCCATCTCATTGTTTTGTTTTGAACACCAGAAGGTGGATTGATTTAGCTATCGACCGATTTATTGTTTTATATATCAAACGTTGCCATTTAGGAAATTTAGATGACATCTTGTTTCTAGTCTATTGGTTAAAGAACAACATACTACTGACGATCTATTTGTATTTTGATGAGAATTTTTGATCTTTATTAACCTGTGGATGATGGTCGTGCAACTTAATAGAAATACACAATATAAATATATCTGAAAAGTTGGAAAGGGACTTGTATAAATCAAAGTTTTATGGCTCTAGAAAACAATAAAAACTCCATTATAATGTGAATCCAACTAGAGCAGTAGAATACACATCGCTATCACACCTGTTAAAATATGTGTTACACAATAATGCTTATTTAAAGATAACAGTTAATTGATACGGCTGTTAATGTATTACATGAAGGCTACTTTACGTTTATAATGTCTGAATTGGGTAAGAAGTAAATCACTGGTCAAGCTCGCGCTATTGTTCTGTGGCTGATAGTACGTTGTACTGGCCAAGCAAAACGTGCGGATGTAGTAGTAATTGTCATTGTCATGTAGTCCGTGCGTAGATACCATTTGCTGTCCAATGTTCTGTGAATGTTATAGTAATTTGTACAGGTTAAGATTGTGTCAATGTTCTGTTGGTCTAGAGTGTCCAGTAGGGTTGTGGAAACGCTGTCAGTAACGACCAATGTAAGGTAGTTTTTACGGATTGCTTCGAGATTGGGCGGATAAAGTCTTCAGATTAGTATATATTCTGCTGATATTTTTATTACACTATATTGCCTACCGAACAAACCAATACCTTATATTGTGTCCATGATAAAGTAACTACTGATATTTATGTCCATGATATAGTAGCTACTGATATTTGAGTCCATGGTATTGTAGCTACCGATATTTGTGTCCATGATAAAGTGAATACTGATATTTGTGTCCATGGTATAGTAACTATTATTTTTTGTGTCCAAGATATAGTAGCTGTTGATATTTGTGTCCATGATAAAATAGCTGTTGATATTTGTGTCCATGGTATAGTAACTGTTGATATTTGTGTCTATGGTATAGTAACTTGATATCTGTGTCCATGGTATAGTAACAGTTGATATCTGTGTCCATGGTATAGTAACTGTTGATATTTGTGTCTATGGTATAGTAACTGTTGATATTTGTGTCTATGGTATAGTAACTGTTGATATTTGTGTCCATGATATAGTATCTGTTGATATTTGTGTCCATGGTATAGTATCTGTTGATATTTGTGTCCATGGTATAGTAACTGTTGATATTTGTGTCCATGGTATAGTATCTGTTGATGTTTGTGTCCATGGTATAGTATCTGTTGATGTTTGTGTCTATGGTATAGTATCTGTTGATATTTGTGTCTATGGTATAGTAACTGTTGATATCTGTGTCGATGGTATAGTAACTGTTGATATTTGTGTCCATGATATAGTAACTGTTGATATTTGTGGTCATGATATAGTAACTGTTGATATCTGTGTCGATGGTATAGTAACTGTTGATATCTGTGTCTATGGTATAGTAACTGTTGATATTTGTGTCCATGGTATAGTAACAGTTGATATTTGTGTCCATGGTATAGTAACTACTGATTTTAGTTCTATAAACTCTTATGCCTTCTACTGGCCAAGATTGCGACCATGGTATATACTAATTAGTCCGAAGACATGTATACAACAAGATGATCTTTCTGCACTGTATTGTGGCACGGAATCATTTAGGCTGATATCCATATGGCCATCAATGCTACAGCTTGTGCAAAAAGGTCGTCTGACCCGAAATAATTATGTACCTGATTGGTTACTTCATCCAGTATTGTAGCAATTGGACACATGAAATATCTCAATCACATTAATTTAAAAGTACATCAATAGCAGTAGAACTGTAGGTATGATGCAAATGTGTCATAGCAATGAGGTACAGTAAGTCGACATGACACGGCGTAAAACTCCCCATCAACACGACGACTTGGTGATGTACGAAGCCTTTATTGTTTAGTGCATATATAACATGCCTATTATCTGACAGTGCTGTGATAGATGTCGTGTATGTCGCTTAATGACTGTGCAGAGTCTGTGACCTGTGTATGTATAACATATATAACAATTATTATTCGTTATTTAGTTGATTACATCATTAGTTTCGCCTGTAATTAGACTCGCGTATTATGCGTAAAACACGCTAGAACTAGTTTCCTCTGAATCTCAGTCTTAAACGTTTGTGTAACTGTTATACAAACCCTTTGTAGTTTCTTTTTCATATTCTCTTAACAATTCTTTATATGCCGGATACAGTTTGGTGTCATTTTCTGCATTCAAATTTGGAAATAATTTATGATCTTAGAAATGGGCGTTTGTGAGTCAGTCATCTGCATCAAACTACTAAAGAGTATTGCGCATGGAAATATTCTATATTGATTCATCAGCCAATTTTATCGAGTTGCTCACGGACGGAGTGAAACCATAAAACCGTACCGATCTCTATGTAAAGGAATCTCTTTTGATTTTTATAATTAGATTTGGTAATTTGCGCTTACCTTGCAAAAACGTCTGAATGACTGTTTTGGCACTGACTCTTGATCAAATTGTACTTTAAAATTTGCCTGAATCAAGCCACGAAATGTGGTTTTGACATCCCGCCGAACAATTTTACAAGGCTATCGTCTCTTTAACTAGATTTTACAAAAAACAGTGAATGTCTGATCTTGTGTATTTGCCAAAAAACATATCTTCTGTGAAAAAACTTACTTTAATCTGATTGCGGATTGTCCATTTTAGCCAAATTTATATTGACAATCCTTCACGATATATTCAGCCGTGTCCGACATAAGATACTTAAATTGAATACTGTGCTTCCAGCCTACTTACAAAAACCAGTTCAACATCTAATGTGACACATAAATTCTTTAACGTAGTTAGGCTGTTTTTTTCTCTCCATGGAAACACAAGAAACATTGCTTCGATTCTACTCTTCCCTCTCCTGGATCCGTGCCAGTTATAATTGCATTTTTCTGTCGATCAGGGTTGATTCTAGGTTTGCATACATGTTTCATTGGTTCTTTTCAACCTTTTTTTTCTCTGAAGAGAGATGGTGAGTTGTTCTTTGTCAGAATGGTTCCCCATTCTACATAGGTGATATATCATCCTTGTCCTTAACTGGTAGTTTAAGAAAGGCAAAAACTTTCAGGATAATGGTTTGTATGGGATTTAGGGTATGCAGATAGATTCAAAAATCATTTTAAGCTGCTAGAATGCCCCATTTATCAAATTTTATTGCTTCTATTCGCTTCAATCTGAAAGAAAGAGTGATAGGAAATGTGTGTGTTTTTACCTGATACAATCTATCGTGGCATGCTTTTTTATCCCGTGTTTTAAGGAAATGAAAGGCATTGGGAGGTTTATATTGCCACTACTAGAAATGTTTTGAGTTCATTACCTAACTATTGATGCTATATATAGTTTTCAGGTTTCTTAGTCCGTAATCTCAAGTGTTTTAAACATTAGGCATGCGCCCGGTCTGTTTACAATTTAATTGGAATGAGTGTCTGCACATTGTTAGCTGTCCTTGGCGTACGGGAGCTTGACGTGGAATAGCAGCTGTTCAAACCTTCTGCAATATAAAAAACATACACTTTAAAACAAGTAAAATTGATGACACGGGCTCTAAAGTAGATAGAAGTTTTGTGTATTTCGCCTATGGATGTATAAATATAAATTGGTTGAGGAAATGGAATTTCACATGTTGGGAATTGAATTTAGCTTTGCACTAGAAATTTCTATAGGAAGATGTATGGTGGAGATTTTATAAAGTCTTCCCTCACTGCGGCACCGTTGAGATAAACCAGAATTACTACTGTTAAATAAGCAAGCGTTCCACTATAATCACATTGAGAAGGAATCAGAGCCTGTGAAATATGCTGCCGTTGCATTAAGGAAGATTAATCAATATGTTAAGGCTAGGAATACATTTGGGGTTGGCATACATTCCTCGCTGGCAGGTTCGCGTTACCACGTCACACTGTCGAGTGGATAGTTATTTAGTCTTAATCGGTCTATGGGGATGACGGCATTGTATTTGTAGCAATAACAAAACTGTAAACTAGGATGTTTTATAGGAAATACTCTGCGTATATCAGAGCTATGGTCGTGAACCCTTGTTTGCCAGTAGGCAAGGCACTCTTGCATGTCTAAATTCTGGTGCCTCCCGACACAAGCCTGTTGTCAAATTGATGCAATGTTTCCTGGTTTAGAGACATGTTTTAGGAAACATTGATATTTGTTTCAATAATCAGATACACATCATGGCTACTGTCATTCGAGGGGGGGTTGAACATTTAGTAATTGAATACGTGGTGTAATGTGTTTATAATGTCAATTCCAGATATCTAAGTTCTATTTAGGATATTTCAATGCTGTGTCGGTATTGCTGTTTTTATATAATACAGTTCAGTACAATATCATCAGTATGGATAGTTGAAAATCGTATCAAGCACTAAATTCATCATGTCGTCATGGTTGTGTGTCTCATAGTTTAGTATGTTTAGTAATGTTTAGTAATTATGCATTGTCCATTTTTCACGCTGGACGGTTAATACCTTGGAGCTAAAGGCAATACTATTTGTCGCGTGGTTTCATTTTACTTTGGATAAGGTTTACTACAGTAACAGTACAAGATCGGTCATGCTCATAAGAATCTACTGAATGCTACAATTTGCTGTTGTCATTTTTCGTGAAGTTTCTTATGTAAAAAGTGTTCAAAGGAGTTCTGCTTGATGCGGGAACACAAAGAACGGTTGTTAGTTAGAGTTCAGAGGTGTTCCACTTGATACATATGGTATTTTTCTTATTTTGTCATATGAAAAATAATAAACAATTCCAAGACACTCCACGTGTTATATACGACATTCCTTCCTAGTTTCTCATACAGATAACAGTAAGCTCTTGTTTAAGAAACCTTCCGCATGTTACAGCATGCATACGCTGTTTTCCCCGTAGGTGTTCGGCAGGTAGTGAGCATAAATTCTCTGGTTACTCATGTGCTCAATATATAAATCAAATATTACTACATTAAAATGATTTTCCTCTTTAACGATACAGCCTTGTCATCTTCAGAAACCTACTGATATTGATGTATAAACATTGTTGGTTTTTGTAACTATTCTGGATAAATAAAACTAAATATTTATGTATGACATTTCGATACTTGTTAAAGTATATTGTCTCATCATGCATAACCAGATAAACTACTTGAGCAACTCTTTTACGCGTGAAAATATCTAATTCAAAAATCGTTTAACATACTTCCTAATATGAAGACAAGTTCAGAAAAATAAATTCCAGTTAATGATGTTTTGTATTAATAATTATAATGTTTTTCAGTGTTAATACTATTTCATTTAATGATACTTTAATGCAATGATATCCATATCAACATTTTGCGGGACCATTTGCGCTTGCTATGATAATTGGCTTCCCTGATTAAATTCAGCAAACTGTTTCTAATGGCTTTTATATAAATGTACGATTGTGATTAAAGTTATGTGCGTTGATGATCATGGTATCACAGGTAACGATACGTGCTGTTGTGATTATCGTCGACTTATCCAATAATCTACGGTACGCTACTTGTTATGCCTTTAATTAAGCCTAGATTATAATGATCTTTTAAGAGTTTACATTTTGATAAAGCTGGCAATTGTCTGTTTTGCCTCCAGTGTGCTGTTCTATTGCGATGCCAAGAACAATATAACACTTTGCAGAACACCATAAAACATTTCTCAGTTGACGAGTTCCTTCGTGTGTGTTGTACTTTAAAAGTGTCAGCAAGGTATGAAATGACTGCTGATTAGCATAGCTAGAGTGACTTATAGAGACCCGACTACCACTTGCTGCAGTGCCTCATTAGGTCTTGCACTAACTACATTATAATTAGTGTTTTACAATATAAGACTGGCCTCCGCGCCAGGCCTGCTGCCAGAGCTCCCCATCACATTCATTCTGGCCATGTCTTACTACTCCAGCTACATTATCATCTACTCTGCTCTCTTCAATAAACTTTGTAATTCCTCAAAGAAGCGTTGTCCTTCTGATCAATATTATTATAACTTACATGTACACACACATACATTTATTCAATACTAGTGTTGCAATAAAGATGAATTAGAGAAAATGATGTACTGATATATTTTTCGTTTTTACGTGTGTTTCAGAAAAATGTAGTAAAGAAGCAATGTACACATAACATTGGCCGGGCCCGAGTTGTGAAAATAAAGGTAAGTTTTTATATCTACTGTATATAAGTGCTCATGTACCCAACATATACTGTCCATATACGTGTAACATTTTAAAATTCCCATTTCAACCTTCATATTTCAGAACCTTCGATTTGAAATCTCTCCCACATTAAGAGGAAATATAAGAATAGTATGTTGTGTGGCTTTATCAACTCGAGGATATAGATAAATAATAAGTACCACTAGTTTATGACTTCAGTGTATTTATAAAGCACATTTATTTTGCATGTAATTGTAAACACGTGTAAACTTCCTCTCGTTAAGCAGACTGCCCATGTGACATGCTGTCTATCTGTTACAAATGGTAATAGCGATATTCGTTACATGGCATCTGACTACATGTTTTGTGTTTGTGTTTGGTCACACTTTCAATATTACTGATTAATTACTTTCGTTAAGTTTTCTTAAATACCGGTAATATAAAAACTGCCTGAGAGTCGGGTTCAAGTGCCGATCGTAGGGGATTGAAGTGAGAAATGTTTGTTGGTTTAGGTCCCATTTTGTTTTGTGAACAAATAACAGCGTTGCCTGCTCGTTTTTCAATGAATGCCTGACAATTGGCCCACAGTCTACTGTTTCCTGGCCAAACACGTTGCATGTTGTTATTGTACTCCGTGAGATGGAAATCAAATTCAAGCCAATAACATTGTACCACTTAGCAGAGAGATGGGATGCTCAGCTTGTCTTTCTTGAATCTAATGAAACAATAACTTCTGATTTACCCGATCGTGTGGCGGGAATCTACAGTTAATGCCAGCTCTACCTATTCAGGTCAATGACGGTTTGTCATAAATAATGTCTTATAAACAGACCAAATTTGTGTTCATTTATTTTTGATAATAATCCATTAACTAATCACAGTGATACTAGTCACGACTTCCATCGACCATTTGCTAAATAAACGGCATATTACGTAATATGGCGTTTATAATTGATATAACTGATGTTCAATTTACACTTAAAAAGCAATACATATATTTCGTTGATATTCTTTTAAAATTCTTCAGCCAACATAGAATTTCATAATGGATGACATATGACCTTGAAGTACATGTGTAAAACATGCTTTATCTATCTCTTCGAAAATCTGTATAGCTGGGTTATTTGTCGTCTTTCTATGGCATGCATGTTTATCAACCTCTGGCTAGGAACATATTGATGGGCGGCATGCGTTCGGTTTCAATTAATGCAATGTGGTCGTGATATCCTACTACAAATCTAAGCGAAACAAACGCTCTATTTAGAAGCGTGTATAACTTAGCATGAAGTGGTTTGAAAGAGAGAATCTCTGTAAAAAGACATTTAAATAATAAATGTGTGACCTTGTAGCTAGTCAGAGAAAATTCTTTAATTTTGTCAACAAATTATGGCATACACTGGGGGACTTGTTTTGTTTGAGTTCTGACATTAATCTAGGTTTCGTTGCTCAAGGATATTGCTCTGCTTACCCCTAAAATGCGTCACATTACCAGGCATCACCACGTGGTCAATCCGCGCGCATGTCATGTGGATGGTGGTAACTCTGACAATAAATTAAAAAAAATGTATTATTGTCTTTAAATAATACATAACCTACTTGGATAACCGGTGACCACGGGGTCGGTTTGATTTGCTAGCTTTCCTGATGGTCCAAGAAGGTAACACTAGATAGACACCTTTATCAGGGTGAATAAATTATCCCAGTCCCAGAGATCGACCCTGTGCATATCCTCTCAGAGATTGATAGGAGTTATCAAAGGTTTTCTAGAGGCTTGTGGAGAGGCATTCTGCTGCATTTTCTATAGGAAAATTACATTCCGGTATTCTGATGAGGGTAGAAATTAGCATGATTACTAGTAAGGAGTGCCTGATTTCTGTGTCGTGCTAGTGTCTTGCTGGTGTGTGGAAAGGGCTCTACCACTCGGAGCCTGGAACGATGATTAGACTTTGTGTGAGACGAAATCCAACTCTTTGTCCTTACAGAAACATTTACATTTGTACAAACTTCTGTTAGGATGGATACCAGAATATATAATATCGTATTTATGTAATGCCCGTCACATTTGAATACCTGACGATAATGTATTTTATTAAGTGATAATGACAATATTATTCACCTTTAACATGTAAACATTGAAATATCAACGTAATATTATGTAATATTACCTTTACTTGCATGTTTGTTTTTACTTTCCTCTGGACAAGCCAAGACATATACCTTTTCAATTTAAAAAGAATGCCGAGAGCATGTATGCAAATTTGAAATTAAACATAATACCAACATTCACGAGAAACAAATCGATAATGTTTTTCATCATTTTAAAGATTGATTTTAGATCATCAAAATAATCATAACCTTTAAATAGATTCCTTATCGAAACAGTGATGCTAATTAACCTTTGAAAATAACAGTATATCAGGTTTCAACAGTGTTTGAATTGTTTTTGTCTTGAAACCGTCTTTGTTCACACTTGATGTGTGTAATAAGTCGGCAAATAATCACAAGGATATCGAATGTACTGTAAAGTGTGCATGGTTAACAAGAAAGTAAAACATCTTATCAAACCAAGATGT